>NC_045544.1:10263255-10396136 GCF_009769535.1 Thamnophis elegans
AATGTCGGCTGGCGACTCCCCGGGGGAGAGCCTTCTCTGTTGCAGCTCCAGCCCTCTGGAACGATCTCCCCATGGAGATCCGGACCCTCACTATCCTCCCGGCCTTCCGCAAAGCCGTTAAATCCTGGCTGCTCCAGCAGGCCGGGGGGCTTTTGAAATATCCAGCCCCTCGGAAATTGTGACTGTTGTATATTTTAATATGTTGTTTTGTGTATTATCCCCCTCCCTTGTTTTACTGTAAGCCGCCCGGAGTCCTTCGGGAGTGGGCGGCATACAAGCTCAATAAAACAAACAAACAAACAAACACCTTCCTCTTCCTCTTTTCCCCATAACAATGACCCTGGATTGGTTGGGCTGACAGATAGAAGGACTGGTCTAAGGTCACTCATCTGGCTTTCATGGCCAAGGTAGGACTCTGCTTTCTAGCCTGGTGCCAACCACTAGACCAAACTGTCTCTTGTACATGGGACAGCATGCTATTTTTCACTCTTTCACACGGAGAGCTTCAGAAGAACCTGGTACAATTGAAGAAAGGGCCAAAACTCTAACTGAGGTGGCTAGATCCTCAGTTAGAGAGGTGGGAGTGGGAGGCACCGTTCTTCGGTGATTCTCCTCCTACCTCTCGGATAGGTCGCAGTCGGTGTTGGTCGGAGGACAGAGGTCGACCCCGAGGCCCCTCAATTAGGGGGTGCCGCAGGGCTCGGTCCTGTCCCCCCTCCTATTTAACATCTACATGAAGCTGCTGGGTGAGATAGCAATAGCAATAGCAGTTAGACTTATATACCGCTTCATAGGGCTTTCAGCCCTCTCTAAGCGGTTTACAGAGTCAGCATATCGCCCCCACAGTCTGGGTCCTCATTTCACCCACCTCGGAAGGATGGAAGGCTGAGTCAACCTTGAGCCGGTGAGATTAGAACCGCTGAACTGCAGATAACAGTCAGCTGAAGTGGCCTGCAGTACTGCACCCTAACCACTGCGCCACCTCGGCTCTTTCATACGGCGGCACGGGATTAAATACCACCAATACGCGGATGATACACAATTGTATCTGTCCGCCCCGTGCCAACTCAGTGAAGCAGTAGAAGTGATGGGCCAGTGCCTGGAGGCTGTCAGGGTCTGGATGGGAATGAACAAGCTTGCACTCAATCCCGACAAGACTGAATGGCTATGTTCCCCCCCCAAAGATTGGCTAATTATTCCATCTCTCAGTCTGGGGTGTGTGTGTGAAATTATACGCCCCTCAGAGAGGGTTCGCAATTTGGGAGTCCTCCTGGATCCATAGCTGACTTTAGATCACCAGTTATCGGCTGTGACCAGGAGGGCCTTTGCCCAGGTTTGCCTAGTGCACCAATTGTGACCCTATCTGGACCAGGAGGCACTTCAGATAGTCATTCATGCCCTCGTGACCTCAAGACTGGACTACTGTAATGCGCTTTACATGGGGCTGCCCTTGAAAAGTGTTCAAAGACTTCAGCTAGTCCAGAATGCAGCCGCAGGAGCGATTGTGGGTGCACCTAGGTACACCCACGTTACACCTATCCTCCGCGAGCTGCACTGGCTGCCTATTGGTCTCCGGACTCGCTTCAAGATGCTAGTTGTTACTTATAAAGCCCTACATGGCATCGGACCTTGGTACCTGAGAGACCGCCTCCTGCCAATTACCTCCCAAAGACCAATTCGATCGCACAGGCTTGGCCTTCTCCGGGTTCCATCTGCCAGCCAATGCCGGCTGGCGACCCCCCGGGGGAGACCCTTCTCTGTTGTTGCTCCGGCCCTCTGGAACGAGCTCTCCGTGGAGATCCGGACCCTTATTACCCTCCCGGCCTTCCGTAAAGCTACTAAGTCCTGGCTGTTCCGGCAGGCTGGGAGCTGTTAAAGCACCCAGCCCCGTCTTAATTGTGACTGTTGTGGTTTTTAAAATTGTTTGTATTGTCTTATTTATTCCCTCTCCTGTTCATTGTGAGCCGCCCGGAGTCCTTCCGGAGTGGGCGGCATACAAAACCAATAAACCTAAACCTAGATCAAGCTTCCACATTCATCAACCTGTATCTCTCATTTCCTGCTTCCTCCCTTGCCTCAAATTTCCCTCATAATAGACTGGGGCCAACCTGAAGTTTAGAAACATGAATTTGCTTAATGGCATTATCAAGAAGGAAATGGACGTTACTGCATATTTCACGTTGTATGATATCAATTGCTCTGGATCTTTATCGGAGGATCTTGCTATTAATACTTCACTGTATACTTGAGAGAAAAATGTAAATTCCTAGCATATTTAAATGTGCAGGAAAAGGTGTTATTTTCTTGATGTAAAGATAGTGGTACTGCTCTGATTGCTGGGTAAATTTTTTTTGTTATTAATTAAATATTGTTTATATTAATGTTTCTAAATATATTTTTATATCGGTTGTTTAACACTTATGGGATGAAATGTAATATAAAATAAAGCCGCCCTGAGTCCCCTTCGGGGGAAAAGGGCGGCATATAAATATAATAAATGAATAAATGAATGAATGAATGAAATCATCAAAAAACAATGGTTTATGATTGGCTTGCTGGGTCACTAATTATCCAGGCTTGGTATAAGCCCTCAGTGGATCCTAACACAGTGACCCACGATGGAGAACATCTAGATTAATAGAGCTTAACTCTGACTTTTGTGTGTGTATCAAAAGGCTAAAAAAAAACCCATGATGCTGAAGTAGTGAATTCTTCCTTTAACTTGACATTTTCAAATGAAATTTGCTACCCCAGCAATAATATTTGCTTCATATTTTTTATTTGATTGGTTGAGAAAATGATTCCTGTCTCAATATGAGTAACAGAGGGGGGATATCCTGCAACTCTTATTGTAATGTAAAGATTTTCTTCCCATTTAAACACACACATGCATATGTTCTGAACCCAAGAATCACAAGGTCTAAGGTTGTTACTAATTACTTTACATTGTTGCCATGTAAAGAAAGCTAACAGAGATGTATAATTACAAGTATAATTAAGCTTGTCAGATGAGAAATTACCTCTGCTATCCCACAAAAGCCTTTAGTATAGGAAAGTTAATTAGGTGCTACTGCTAGGCCAATATCCAAACTAGCATTTTTGTTTTATAAATTCCAAAAATTAGAAAGTAGAATAACTTATTTTGCCCTGGGCCAGCTGTGAAAGAATTGATTAAAAAAAAAACCTTGATTCTATTCTGCCTTTAATGAAGGGTTGTTGTTTTTATTCCTATGCTTTCATTTTTTTAAAAAAACAAGTATGTGAATTAAACATTTTATAAATATTAATGTTCATACCTGTGATATATATTGGATTGAGTAATATTCATGGTTTGCACATTCCTGTTTGGGATGAGACCCCCTATATCAGGGGTCCCATGGAAACTGTCTGGTAGGCATTTTTTTCTGCGGAAACATTGGGGGTGTTCCTTTCCATCCTTTACCTTCTCTCTATAGTTTTATGCAAGTTGAGGCAATTGCATTCCACTTGAGTCCTTCATTGTTAATAAAATATAGTTGATATTATCGCTGGCCTGCCCTGTGTAAATACTTCGATATTGATCGCAGATGTGGGTTACTAAACTGCTGTCGTTTACCTTTTTCTTTCCCAGGAAGTAACTTTAAGGCTTGTGGAGTTCAACTCCCAGAATTCTTCTGTTATATGGCCGTTCCCAACATAATGACCCAGACAGGAAGTCTTCCATGCAAAAGAATTTCTACAATAGCAATAGCAATAGCAGTTAGACTTATATACTGCTCCATAGGGCTTTCAGCGGTTTACAGAGTCAGCATATCGCCCCCACAGTCTGGGTCCTCATTTCACCCACCTCGGAAGGATGGAAGGCTGAGTCAACCTTGAGCCGGTGAGATTAGAACCGTTGAACTGCAGATAACAGTCAGCTGAAGTGGCCTGCGGTACTGCACCCTAACCACTGCGCCACCTCGGCTCTTATGAAGAAGACAGCACATTAATGTGATCTACCGACACGTTCTAAACTCATGGTAGGATATAGAGAAGGGCTGCATATGAATCTAATGCAATACGATTTTAATGTTTTGATGAGGTTCATTTTATGATTTTATTATGATTTTACAGTGTTTTAACATTTAATTAGAGTCCCCTGGAGCGGGTTGCAAGAAAGACAACTGGATAAATGTTTTAAATAAAGAAATAAATGTGTAGGAATGTATAGTATATCCACTTTGACCTGACTCATAAGAGAGAATATCCAGATCTGGTTATATGACCTGATCCCACAAATTGATTGAAGTTTTGATACCAGGTCCAGCCAACATTCAGTAAGTGTAGGAGAAGAAGTGGCAGAGCTTGAGCATGGAGTCAAAAGAGGATTCAGCCCGGAGTCTTGATGTTCCCACAAATGGTCTAAGTTCAACCCTCTTGAATTCTGTTAACTCTCAGGTAGCACCAAAATAATGGTGACCGTGAGTTGTCTAGATACTTGTGAATAGGCATGAGTAATAAATCAATTGGAAATTAATGTGAGGTTCAGATCTTTCACAACTAACATTGTGGGTGTTTCCTCTTCAAAATTAGATTAATGGCCAACAATCAATAGTTATTGAAATTTTTCCCTATTTATGTGGTACGCCCTTAATATACCTACTTGTTATTATTAGCCATGGTAGTGCAGTGGTTAGAGTGCAATCCTGCAGGCTACTTCTACTGATCACCGCAGTTTGGCAGATCAAATCTCACCAAGGTTGACTCAGCCTTCCATCCTTCCAAGATGGGCAAAATGAGGACCCAGATTGTTGAGGGCAATAAACTGACTCTGTAGTCTGCTTAGAGAGAGCTGTAAAAGCACTGTAAAGTGGTATATAAGTCTAAGTGCTATTGCTATTGTTAAATGATATAAGTCTTTCTGTGGTTTGTTCAGTATTATAACTGAACGAAAGATATTTCTGTCCAGGCACCTTTGTTTTTCTACATGCATAATATGTGGGAAAGAAAAAGAGTGAAGAGAAAAAAGAGAGAAAGAAAAAAGAAAACAAGAGAAGGGAGAGGGGAGAAGGAGAAAGAAGAGAGGGAGAAAGAAAGAAAGAAAGAAAGAAAAAGAAGGATGAAAGGAAGGAAGAGAGAAAGAAAGAGAAAGAAAGAAAGAAAGAAAGAGAAAGAAGAAAGAGAGAAAGAGAAGGAGAAAAGAAAGAAAGAAAAAGAAAGAAAGAAAGAAGGATGAAAGGAAGGAAGGAAGAGAGAAAGTGAGAAAAAGAAAGAGAAAGAAGAAAGAGAGAAAGAAAGAGAAAGAAAGAAAGAAAGAGAAAGAAGAAAGAGAGAAAGAGAAGGAGAAAAGAAAGAAAGAAAAAGAAAGAAAGAAGGATGAAAGGAAGGAAGGAAGAGAGAAAGAAAGAGAGAAAAAGAAAGAGAAAGAGAAAGAAAGAAAGAAAGAGAAAGAAGAAAGAAGAAAGAGAGGAAGAGAAAGAGAAAGAAAGAAAGAAAGAAAGAAAGAAAGAAAGAAAGAAAGAAAGAAAGGTTTTTTTAAAAAAAATAAACATATTTTTGGCATGTGACACATAGGTATACTAAAAGATTCCAAAGCAATGTGCATATTCATTTCTGCAAGACAAAAGAAACAACCAGTTTAAGCTTTTGAGTGAAGATCCTTTTTCCCAGGTGGTCCATTGCATTTGTCATCTGTTATTTTGGAAATTGTACAGAATTTAATAGATGAGGTATATCAAACTAACCACTTTAGGAATAACCAGCTGTCAATATGGCTCCATCCCAACACAATCTTTGGGAAAAAGCAGATTCTGAAATAAAGGCAGTGTACTATTAGACTGATAGAATGATTACAAGTCTCACCATCTGCTGCATATTTCACACTTAATTGTGAACTGAATCAACAGATTTTCATAAAAAAATAAATCCATTTCTGTTTTTTATAGGAGGAAAAATAAAAATGAACGGCAACATTGTATCAAATAAAGATCAACACTGGAGTTCCATCAAATGTTGCATGTTGATTATACTACTTAGGTAATCCAAGGTACTAATTGGAGGAAACAGATCTGAAGATATAATTATCACAGCAGAAGAATGATTTATTTTGGCATTAAAACTTTCTTTTTCAAAGAAAACCATGCCACTGAATTCTCACTTAAAGCAATTACTATCTCTGGTTTGTCAAACAACTGGAAACAAAGGGCATTTAGTTTCATGTTTTAATAAATGCAGCTTTAAACAGAAGTC
The DNA here is from genome assembly GCF_009769535.1 of Thamnophis elegans. NCBI lineage: Eukaryota > Metazoa > Chordata > Lepidosauria > Squamata > Natricidae > Thamnophis > Thamnophis elegans. The sequence continues at coordinate 10,269,466 of NC_045544.1, forward strand.
ACAGTAACAACTTCAAATATTCATAGAGCCCCAGTAGCGAGAGGGTTTTATCCGAAGTAAAAAAAAATACTTTTGAATAATTGAGGCACTTCATCAAAAATTAAGAGACAGATGACAGGTTACATAAATTATGTTAATATCATTATCACCCCAAAAGTCTGGATCATCTTTGAACACAATCCCATCTGTTACCAAGCTGAAGGTCTTCTTTAAGTCCCAGCTACAAATTGATAGATCTGGCTTCATGCCCAACTCATTAATAAGCCCGGCACAGGATTACAGACCTGTTAGATTTACTTAAATATAGCAAGGACCAATGGCAAAAAAAAACCTCTCCTTAACCTCTAAAACATTCAGATGCTTTTGCCTGTAGAAAGCTCAAACTAATGCTTAAAGATACAATCCTGCGCCAATATACCTTCTACAATTGGCGAACACATATCTAAACATCAACACAACAAAAACCTGCTATATCTAGATGAAAATGGTATCCTCAAATGGATTTTTTTTTAAAAAAAATGAGGATGGAGGAAAATCAATTTGAGGAAGATGGGTGGTTAAAAACATGAAAAATAAAAATTGCATAAGTGGTAGGGATGGTGATGGTGATGATGATGATGATCTAGCAGAGGGGTGTCAACATGGGAGCCCGTGGGGCGGATGCCTCACATGTAGACCACACCCACCCTGGGTCCGCAAAGTCAAAAAATATCATGATACAAATCGACATAAATTCACAATTGAATTTGACACCCATGATCTAGCCTATTGGTTAATACTAATTCTCACTGAACCAGTGGTGGGATTCAAATAATTTAACAAGCGGTTCTCTGCCCTAATGACCATCTGGGTAGGTGGGGCTCAGTGGTCATGTGACTGGGTGGGCGTGGCCAACTCAGGGTCACTCAAGTCGATGGGCGCTTCACCTTAGCTGTTACAATGTAATCAGGGTTAACCAGAGAGGCAGTGTCTGTAAGCAGGGCAATAAAAATTAGGCTAGAAACAACACCAGAATGTTTCCTTCCTGCCTTCCTTACAGGATTAGCCCTGTAAAGTGGGAAAAAAACAAAAGGAGATTTCTTCCAACAACCGGTTCTCCAAACTGCTTAGAAAGTTAACAACCGGTTCTCCCAAATAGGTGCGAGCTGGCTGAATCCCACCACTGCACTGAACAAACAACGGTATATACATATCTTTGTTATTGTTAGGTTTTCCTAATTCTTCAAAAAGGTGAGTTTCAAAGAGCACAGTCCAGAGCAAAGAATCTTTTTCCCTTTCTTTTATAAGGTCTTTGAGCCAAAAATTAACCATTAAAATATACATTTTCTGGTACATTCGTCAAAATGATAAATATAGTTCTTGTATTTTTCCTGTAGAATGCATTGAGAAATATGTGTATGCATGCATACATACATACATACATACATACATACATACATACATACATACATTACATACAATTCAGTGGTGGGTTGCCAAGTTTTTTAATACTGGTTTGGGCATGCTCCCATGCACACTCGTGTGTGCACATGATGCTTCTGCGCTGAAGCGTCCAGGCAGGTGGGCGGAGCCTCCCACCACTGCTACTACCACTTCGCCCAATCTGGGCTGAACCGGGAGCAACCCACCTCTGATACAATTATATGCATGTCTGTGTCTTTGTGTATATGTGTTTATAGAGAGGAGGAGACACCTCCCTCAATCATTGAAGTATAAGAAGGAGGAAGTGGTACATTACAAGAAAACTACAAGTTCCTGTGTTATTATAGCCAATCTCAATAAAGTAGGCTCAACCTTCCTGTGGGATTTCTGTCCTGGTGTATCTATCTAGTGGTAGGTCTGACCCATGCTAGACCTAAGGTTCAGAGCTCCTTTCCATCCCTTCTGTTCTGACCCCCTCCTCCATCCAGTAACGAATGCTGAGACAAGCTTAACTGGAACGTACTTTAATAGCAAGAAACCAAAACATTGGTGGCTGAAAGCCAAGCATAACAAACAGATAAGGACCTTGGCAGCAACTCAGACAAACCTTGGCAGCAATCCAGCCTGCCAAGGTAGTTACAAAAGTTCTCCAACTTTTAGTCAATGCATTGACTTCTGCAAAGAGGGGTGTGTGCACAAGTAGTCTTTTTATAGTCTGGAGAGGAGCCTAATGACCACCAGCTGAGTGCAATTACCTCCTGTAACTGCGCAACTGTTCCTTACGCCTATTAGCTCTTCGATGCCGGGCATCCAGGAACAACTCACTGCTGGACTCAGGCTCACTCTCCCTTGTCTCCTCCCCACTGGTCCAAGGCTCAGGCACCTCCTGGTGGCCAACCAGCCTCTCTGCGCTCTGCTTAGAGTCGGAACCCTGCTCAGGTTCCTCCACATCCTCCAGAGCCGACTCATAGGGCCCCTCGCTGTTGGAGTCTGTGGCAGCTCCAATGGCTCCTGCTGTGCCACAACACCTTCCTAAAAGTTTCATAAAGAATTGAGTAGATTACAGTTGTCCCCCTTCTCAAGCATGCTCTCTCTCTCTCTCTCTCTCTTAGAATAGAAGATTCCCAAGAATAAAGAAATTTGCTTTTTATGCTATGAGGGGAAAAGGCATCTAATCCATTAAGACCTTGTCTAGGGCCATGGCCAAATCTAGTATTTCTAAAGTTTAGAACAGAGATTGCTAGTGTCCTGGCTTCATGAACAGCAGCTCGTTATCTGGGTTATTACTGTAGTAAATCTATCCAGTTAATCTCATAGTGGTAAATTCATTCCAAGGTCAGAAGAAAACTGAAAGCAAACTCTGACAAATAGGATTTGAATGAGTCAATGAATGAATGAAGAAGTCCAGAGACACTCTAAATACCAGATTTAGGTAGGTAGGTAGGTAGCAGTGGTGCGATACGACTGATACACCCTGGTATGGGTGTACTGGTGCCTGTTGGGAGCAAAAGGTACCATTCATGTATGGTGCTCTGGAGAGCCCACCCACCCGCCCACCCTCCTTACCTGTTCTGTGGGTGTGGCTTTGTGGACGTGGCAGGGGAAGGATACTGCAAAATCCCCATTCCCTCCCCATCCCACTAACCTGCTTTCCAGCTCTGTTCTCCTGTTCAGGGCACCAAAAGAAGATCAGCTGGGAGGCAGAAGGGGCAGGGCCAGCCTATTTGCCAGTTCTCCAGAACTAGTCAAAACTGGCTGAATACCACTTCTTCCACCTACCTACCTATCAGTGGTGGGTTTTTTTGAATCCCACCACTAGTAGGTAGGTAGGGAGATAGGCAAGAAGGAAGGAAGGAAGGAAGGAAGGAAGGAAGGAAGGAAGGAAGGAAGGAGACATCACAGGAGTCAAGACAGATCATTATAGATATATTTGCCTCCAATCACTTTGCCATAGCCAGGTTCTCCCTAAAAACAAGAAGTTGCTGAACTCATTTAAGCATTGCTGGCTTTCCCATAGCATTGCTTTGCTCTGCTTTTTATGCCTTGGTAGCCTTGCTTGATTCCATTGTCCTTCAGCCTAGCCAAATATGTCTTATGTATTTATGATATAACATATTGCTATTTGTTTCCTAGAACACTGATTATTATAAATGTCATGGTTTCTATCCATATCTGAAAGATAAACCAAGCAGTTTCCAATTTATTTTAAAGGAATTTTTTCCCTAAAGCTTTTTTTTAAAAAAAATAAAGATTAAGAAGCTTGAAATCTAAGACTGGAACATACTTTTGAGAACTATTTTATAGGGAGATCTGATCACTAGAGGGTGAAAGCAGGCCTAGGATTACTGAAGAATCAGGTTTTCTCAGTTCTAAATGATGGCTTGAGCAGAAATTATCATAGATAATACCAGATAAGAAGAAACAATGAATGGAGAACATTAATCTCAATTTGGTTCCTTCTTCTTCTTCATGTGCCATATCCATCATTGGACATTGGCGATCATATTGGCAATCTGATTTTTGTCAACAGCCGCATGAAAAAGGGCTGCTGAGTTTTGTCCAAACCAATCCCTTAGGTTTTGACACCATGATGTTCTTCTTCTGCCTGGACCTCGTTTGCCTTCAATCTTTCCCTGGAGGATTAAGTGAACGATGCCGCATTTTTCTAGGCATCCCATCACATGTCCAAAATATTCTAACTTTCACTTTTTAATGGCTTTGATGATTTCTCTTTGCTTTCCGAGGCAGCTTATCACCTCTTCATTTCTTAAGAGCCGAGGTGGCGCAGTGGTTAGAGTGCAGTACTGCAGGCCACTTCAGCTGACTGCTAACTGCAGTTCGGCGGTTCAAATCTCACCCGCTCAAGGTTGACTCAGCCTTCCATCCTTCCGAGGTGGGTAAAATGAGGACCCGGATTGTTGGGGGCGATATGCTGACTCTGTAAACTGCTTAGAGAGGGCTGAAAGTCCTATGAAGCGGTATATAAGTCTAACTGCTATTGCTATTGCTATTTCTGATTTTGTCAACCCAGTTTATACATAACAACTGTCTGTAAATTCAAATTTCAAATTTGTTTCCAGGAATGTAAAATTTGTCATTAGATCCATATGTCATGAGATACATATATTAGATACATATGTCATGAGATACATATATTAGATACATATGTCATGAGATACATATGTCATTAGATACATATGTCACGAGATACATATATTAGATACATATGTCATTAGATACATATGTCATTAGATACATATGTCATGAGATACATATGTCCTTAGATACAATGTCATTAGATACAATGTCAGTAGATAAAATGTCATTAGATACATATGAAGTAATGAAGACTTGCTTTGAAAAAGTGAAGGGTAGGTTTTGAAGATATATTATTTAGCCAGCAAAGAAGACCACCTTAGTGTCCTCCATGAAGCCTTGGCCTACTTCAGGCCAAGGTATAAGACAGCAGCTCCTGACAAACTTTTGGTAGATCAAGGAGCCTTCAAGCTAGCTAGCCTTACCAGTCATGGGATTTCAGGTTGGAGAGATTTATTTGTTCTACAGGATTGCTGCAACACGATCACTTTACACTTCGATGCCAAGGGACCATGCTGGCATTACAAAGCATTTTCAGGGAGTATTCTGTCTGAAGCTTCATCTAAGTGAAGCACTCATTTGAAACTTTGTTAATCCCTAGTTCTCAAATGTAGACTTTTAAGCAAATTCTTCAAATGCAGAGCAGCCAAACTCAAGGTCAGGGCTTTGCTACAGATTTTCTTCAATTGGCTCAAATGCTACCATTTCCCATGAGCTCTGACCTATTTAGCCCTTCATGACTGACAGTGTCAAGGGCCTTAGTGAGATCCACAACAGTGATGTACAGTTCACAATTCTGCTCTTGACACTTCTCTTGGAGCTATTGGGCTGCTAAGATCATATCCACAGTGCCACGCTCTTTGCAGAAACCACACTGTGTCTCAGGTAATAAACCCTGTTCCAGGCGGTCAGTCAGATGGCTCAGCAACACTCATGCAAGGATCTTGCCTGCAGTAATCATAGAATTCCTCTATGATTATCGTAGATTTGCCGATTCCCTTTCCTCTTGTAGAGGTGTACTATGGCTGCATCTCTCAGTTCCTGAGGAATGGATCCTTGATTCCAGAAAGACTGGAACAGCTGAGTGAATTAATCAACAAGCACTGCACTGCCCCCTTTATAGACCTCCGCTGGGATAGCGTCATATCCTGGGGCCCTGCCACTGGACAGCTGGCTAATGGCTTGCATGGTTTCAGTCTTTAATGGTGGGTATCCAGGCTGTGGTTGATATCCACATGGGGCATTCTGTGGATGATAAAAATGATAAGTAACACAATCACAATGCACACGAGTGTGCATGGGAGCATGCCCAAACCAGTATTAAAAAACTTGGCAACCCACCACTGAATTGTATGTAATGTATGTATGTATGTATGTATCACAATCTATAAAAAGACAACTAAAAAGAAAGGTACCATTCCTCCTAAGCACCATACCAAACAGCCTCCAACTCAGCCCTCATGGGAATCTATGCTTGGGGGAAAAGGCAGGTCTTTGTGGCCTTTTGGAATGCTAAAAGGTAGAAATGCCTCAGATCTCATTTTTAATCTTTTTGGCATCAAGCAATAGCATGGAAACTCAAACATTAGGGGGTTCCTTTCAACACCTCCTTTTCAATTTAGTCACCAAAAAAAGATGTTGAGACTCTAAAACAGGGATGTCAAACTCCCAGCCCACAGGGGGGATGCATCACACACTGGCCTGCTTTAGCAAAGGGGTGGGGGAAGTCCTGATATCTCATGGGATGCCACCATGATGACATAAGTTTGACACCCCTGCTGTAGAAAGAGTGCTCAGAAAAACAACAAAGAGGATTAGGGGACTGGAGGCTAAAACAATAAAGAATGGTTGCTGGAACTGGGTATGTCTAGCCTGATGAAAAGAAGGCCTAGGGATGACATGATAGCAGTGTTCCGATATCTCAGGGGCTGCCACAGAGAAGTGGGGGAGTGAAGCTATGCTCCATAGCACCCGAGGGCAGGACAAGAAGCAGTGGGTGGAAACTAATCAAGGAGAGACGCAACCTAGAACTAAGGAGACATTTTCTGACAGCTAGACCAATTAATCAGTGGAACAACTTGACTCCAGAAGTTGTGAGTGCTCCAACACTGGAAGTTTTTAAGAAGATGTTGGATAGCCATTTGGCTGAACCTAAGCAGGGTTGGACTAGAAGATCTCCAAGGTCACTTCCAACTCTCTTATTCTATTCTATTCTATTCTATTCTATTCTATTCTATTCTATTCTACTCTACTCTACTCTACTCTACTCTACTCTACTCTACTACACTCCACTACACTCCACTCCACTCCACCCCACCCCACCCCACTCCACTCCACTCCACTCCATTCCATTCCATTCCATTCATATCCAATCTAAAAGAACCATTGGAGAGAAGATTCACAACACCCAATATGAGCTCAGGTGTTGTTGTGCCCACATTAGAAATCACACAACTTACTCTAGATGGGAATTGGAGATATCTAATGGACCTAACTTTGGCAAGAAAGAGTGTCTAACTTTTGTCTGCTTAATGGGAGATCTGATAAAATCCCTATCTGCCAAAGAATGTCTTTCCACTGCACTTGAGCCCATAAAAGTGCCACACAGGTGCTGTTCTACTCTCTTTATTATTAAGACAGTAACCAAATTCTTATTTCCCTTATTTCTCTCCAAAGTCTTATTTCCCTCCCACCTTATTTCCCGCCATAGAGGTCGAAACGAAAGCCTGGATTTTTCTCTCATCTGTCAGGAAACTGTTTATCACGTATAATGTAGTTAAATTTTGTGTGGCAGCAATTACAATTTTTGGTCAGTCAGCTGGGATTTTGGTATGGGCAAACACGCTGAAAAAACTGCTTCCCTTTTATTCCATATCATTATCAGGACTACTCATTTTAATCCTGAGTTTTAGTCTTTATAGTTTTAATTATCTGTTTTACTATACCCTATTGTATGTCTACTGTTGTGACTCAGCAGAGGTTTGCTGTGAGTTGAGTCGGGATGCAGGAATGTTGCTCCCGCTGTTGCTCGTTAGTGTCGTCTTCTGGAGATAAAAGGACTGATGGTGCCACGCCCTGGTGGCAGAAGTCAACGTTCATTCATTCGTTCGTCCGTCATTTGTTTATGGAGAATTCAGTTCCATTCCTGTTTGAGTTTCTGAGACACTTGGATAAGTGATTTTGCTTCCTGAAAACCTGGTGCTGTATTTGTATTTGTATTTATTTGTCTTGTATGCCGCCCACTCCCGAAGGACTCTGGGCAGCTCACAATAGACAAGGAAAGGGGGAAAACTAGACAAAGACAATACTTTAAAACAAAACCGCAACATTCACAATTTCTGTGGAGCTGGATGTTTCACAGCCCCCCCAGTCTGCTGGAGCAGCCAGGACTTGGTGGCTTTGCGGAAGGCCGGGAGGGTAGTAAGGGTCCGGATCTCGACAGGGAGCTCGTTCCAGAGGGCTGGAGCTGCTGTAAGAGTTTTGTTTCTGCATTCTGCTGCGTAACCCTTGTTGCCAGAGACTTTATCTATGTTTATTTTGGGCTCGCAGCCAGCGTGAGCCGAGACTGATAAAGGCTTTCTTTTGGCAAGCTTTGTGTGACTTTAGTTTTGGAACAGGCTAAATGGGGGGCAAAACAGTCTACCATATCCAAATGTTCTTTAGAAGCTCACATAGATAGTGCAGTTTTTGTTTTACTGTACAACTTAGTCCCTTCCTCTCTTTGTTTTTGTGAGCTGTTTTGTTTTATGCTGCTCATGGACTAAAGTACAGACTTTTGAATCTACCTAGGTTTACTTCTCAAATGGTGTCCATGCTTTCCTGACCTGATGTCCACCACAGATGGCAGTTTTCAGAGGGTAGCTCCCAGAATGGTGCTGCTGACTAAGGATTTTGTGCAAACTGCAATTTGTGCTTGATAAATTTTAAACATGAAGCTGACTTCCCAAAATAATAAAAAAGGACAACTTTATTTAAAGGCAGAGAAAACCTGTGTTCATGCACTCCAAAGCAATTTTTTTTCCCCTGAATAATTTTCGGTCTCCAGCTTTTAAGGTATAATTGGAGGGGACCACTCAAATCTCTGTGCACCTAAATCTTCTTTTCTTTGGATTCAGCACATTTTGTCCAAGAAAAATAAATAAATGGCAATCCTCATTATAGAGCAATTGCCAAGGTTATGACCATGTTGGCAGTCAAAGCAAAAGTCCCATTAGTGTCCAGTGCACTAAACTGCCATTTGGAAGTATTGATTAGTACACTATTGTAAATGCTAAAAGCTCCTAGTGTGGATTAAATTAAAACAGTATAGAGACTTAATCTTTTTTGAATCTCAGTGACCCACACGGTGCTCTTGCTGTAGAAGGGTTTCAGTAGTTTGATTTAGTTTCTCGAAATGTTTTGTGCAACCCAAGCTCTGATTATGTCATGTTGCAAAATAATGTTATTTGAAATGGGTCAACTGCATCTCAACACCTGGAAAAGTTTCTGCCCTCAGCCTTGACTAAAAAAAAATGAATGGGACACAAATAAAATGCAGCTGTCTAAAGAAAGTTTCATTACTTTCAACAAGATTTACTGAAGATTTACTTCCACTTCAGACATCGGATCGGTGCTTTGATCATCAAGCACTTTAATTGGATTGGAATCTGTAGGAAATAAAAAAGACACTTCTTTTCAATTGTGGTGTGATATTTCTTTTTTTTAAATAATTTTACAAGGCACCATTAAAAAGATAAAAACTAATACAAATAAAAAAGAATAAAAAGAAAAACGGAAAGTGTAGAAAAGAAAAAAAAAATAGAAAAATGGAGAAGAAAAAATAAGAATATGGAATAGGAAAAGAAAATATGTAAAATCAACATCCGTCTTTCAACACAAGTATAAACAACTTTAATAACTTACCATTGCTCTTAAATATAATAAATGATCTCTTCTTCCCATATTTCATTTCATCATTAAAGCATTATTGTTCAGTCTTAATTAACAAAAGTCCATTAAGATTTATCAGAGATTGCATGTCCATTTTAACTTTGGACAAATAAACCCACCTTATATCCCTTCCTTTTACTTTTAGTAATCTTAATCTTTAGTCTCTTCACATAATGTCCTAGAACTTTTTTCTTTGTCCCTTGTCACAAAATTCTTCAAAACTTTAACAAGTGGCTTTGGCAAATCCAATATAGGAGAATTATATAGGTCACTCTTTTGGTTTGTTATTTGTTTGTTTTGGATAAGTACTTTAATTATTAAAACATCAGCTGGTTTCATTTATATACAATGAATCACTTTTTCTATATCATTCTTCTATGCTGTCAATTTTAAATCTATTTTTGGATCAGTCTCAATCTTGCCAGTAAAACTTGTTCCTTAATATCTTTTACATGCAGTCCATTTATAATGAGAGACATTCTTAAAATTAACTTCTAGGTTCAATGTTCACAAATATCTTTCAATACATCCAATTTGAAATAATTTTGCTCCATTCTGTATTAGTAAGTTAAATTGAAGTGTTCTTCTCTTTAATTGCAATCTATAGTTCCTTCTAGTTCCCTGTAATGTCCAACATTCAAAGTCTCATCTGAAAAGCAGCTAATAAACAATTTCCAAAAATGATTAGAAAATGAAATATGTGAATCCTGTGTCCATAAAGATGGTGGTATCTCTTCTCTCACAGTTGAAGCCCTCTGGAAATCACAAGCCTGGAATACTTTTGGACGATCTTAAGTCCCTTCCTTGTCCAGAAAGGAATTTCAGTGAGCTGGTCTATTCACCAGTTCTTTATTCTGTTGTGGTTGTCAGTTCAGTTTACCATTTCTTCCTCCAAAATCTGCAAGACCAGATGACCAAATTTCATCACAGCTAATTTTATATTTCATTTACTAACTTAAATCATATATTGCACAACTGGGTGGGACTATATTCTGTTTTATCCTTCTGATATGTTCTTGCTCCCATAACCATATGGAACAGATGGTGAAGACTCATAGTAGTTACAGAAGAATGGAAATGCACTGTCAGCTTTGAGTTCTGCTGATGGAAGCAATGTCAACAGGAAGAAGAAATTTGCTAGATTTCACTTATTGTCACAAATGAATTACAATCCTTTAGTTTCACTAAAGTTTCATTGAAGCAAAATCCTGTGCTATGGTCAATGATGTCTTAGTAAGCTGCCTTCCTCTCTAGCAATAAAATAAACTGTGTTCCAGTGACAAATAAACCAAGAATATTTTTTTGTCAGGCAGTTTGGTGCATGGTATATATCAGTGGTGGGTTTCAAAAATTGTTCGAACCTACTCTATGGGTGTGGCATCCTTTGTGGGAGTGGCTTGCCGCCCATGTGACTGGATGGGAGTGGCTTGCCGCCCATGTGACCAGATATGAAGATGCCGATGACACTTGTCAGAACCACCTTAAATTACCTCACACACAGCACTGGCACGCATAAGAATATGATGTAAACTTGTTTTTTAAAAGGCATCTTTGGTTTGTTCTAAAACAACTTCAACACACGCAATGTTCTGATTGCACCACAAACGCAGTAGTCATCCTTACCTTTCACAGAGGCACTGAGTTTTATAAATATGAGCATGATAGTGTAGAATAATCATATCCAAGGACCAGTGGTGGGTTTCAAAAAATGTTGGAACCTCTTCTGTAGGTGTGGCCTGCTTTCCGGGTCCACTGGTGGAACCTCTTCTAACCGGTTTGGTAGATTTGATGAACCGGTTCTACCGAATAGGTGCGAACTGGTAGGAATCCACTTCTGGTATATATGTCATACTGTCATTCAGAATGGCTGTAGATTGTGCCAAAATTTGTTTCCTTGCCATGTTGTCATTGGTTGCCAAGATGCCATAGCAACCTTTCCCTCTCTATCGGCCTTTTCTTAAGTCTTTACCATTTTCTTTGTGAGCTCCACAATCTAGCAAACTATCGTTTCCTTCAGTGTCTAGCAGGAGAAGCATTCTGTTTGCTGGGGGAACCATATGGAAAGCAGCATGGTCAATGAAAATCCTGCTTCCGAGCTCCTGCAGTTCTACAGACGAGGCCAAATTTAGACAATGTGGTCTTGCCAGGAGCTTGGGGTCATTCTATTTCTGTGCAAGGCAAGCAGTCTGCTCTTGGTTGAAAGTTAGGGCAAACTGTGCCCCCTGGATGTCAGAAAGGCCATATGTTTCAACATGATGTCTCAAGTACCTGCCAGTTAACTTCCCAGTTGGGCTGGTAAACAGCGGGACAACAGACTTTCATGCAATTTTGGCACTTGTAGCCTTTCTCTGGCTGAGACCAAGAAACACAGAAGCAGGTAAAAATGGCAAGCGCGGCATAAGCAAAGGGCTAGCCAAATGTTTCTAAATAAATGATTCTCTTTGGAAAAACATTCAGCCAAAATGAATATGATTTTCGAGTTTTTCTTTAGAATATTTCACCTGTTTATATCTGAAGACAGTTTCAAATACAGTGTCAATTCCTCCATCTAAGGAAATTAAAAGGGCTTGATATAGGAAGTCAATTGTCAGGCTTCATAACAAATGATGCTGTACATCTTTGCTCTCCCGAACCAATTCCTTAGTCAAGATATAGCTTAATTAGCAGAAGGCTTCCAGATGTGACTACCCAAAATTTGTCTCTTTATTGAGAAATAATCAAAACATCTACATACCAACAGATCAGAGGTGGGTTCCTACCAGTTCGCACCTATTCAGTAGAACCGGTTCATCAAATCTACCGAACTGGTTAGAAGAGGTTCCACCAGTGGACCTGGAAAGCAGGCCACACCTACAGAAGAGGTTCCAAAAAAATTTGAAACCCACCACTGCAACAGATGTGATTAATATAGTAGACAGAAAATAATACTTATGTGTATCCAAGATCTGGGAGCCCTCCCTCCCTTCCCTCCATCCCTCCATCCCTTCCTCCCCTTCTCCTGTCTTTCGGTGTCAATGGATTGGTCATTCTCTGGATGGCCTTAAAAGGCACATGATTTATGTGGATACATTTCTCTTTAACCCAGGAACCATTGATTTCTATCTCTCCAGCTTTTCTCCCTACATCCTGGGTGTCAAACATGCTGCATTACATTGCCATCACAAGACGTAGCACAACATTTTTCCCTTTGCAGAGCTGGGGTGGATGTGCCCTGTACTTGACACATCCAGGTCATGGGCCGCCAGTTTGACATCCCTGACCAACATAGATTAGGAATCAGCATAATGAGTTCCAGGGTATAAGAATTTATATTACAAGTACCAATTCCTTTCATTTGTCAGATGAGAGGTAACACAAGCTTGTGGAACACACAGGTAACTGTGGAACTTATAGTGTTTTTAAGTGAAGGATACAACTAGGCTACAATTTGTCCTCTAAGGACTAAAGTGAATGCTTTCTGTATTTCTGTGGCCATTCATAAATCTTTTGGAATAGTTATATGGTTTTAGAACTACATTTAAAGATAGTTGTTGGTTCAAGGAAACTCTCTCTAACCTCACATTTCATCTTGGGCAGCCAGTCCTAGTCTATTGATTGTTTGTTGTCTTGGGAATAATATCAGGGTGTGCCCCACCCTCCGTGAAATTATTTAGTCCTTGTCTCTTTTGTCTACTCTCTCTTACATGCAGAGGTGGGTTCCTACCAGTTCGCACCTATTCGGTAGAACCAGTTCGTCAAATCTACCGAACCGCTTAGAAGAGGTTCCACCAGTGGACCCGGAAAGCAGGCTGCACCTACAGAAGAGGTTCCAAAAATTTTTGAAACCCACCACTGGTCCTTGGATATTATCATTCTACCCTATCATGCTCATATTTATAAAACTCAGTGCCTCTGTGAAAGGTAAGGATGACTACTGTGTTTGTGGTTCAATCAGAACATTGCGTGTGTTGAAGTTGTTTTAACGCAAACCAAAGATGCCTTTTAAAAAACAAGTTTACATCATATTCTTATGCGTGCCAGTGCTGTGTGTGAGGTAATTTAAGGTGGTTCTGACAAGTGTCGTCGGCATCTTCATATCCAGTCACATGGGCGGCAAGCCACTCCCATCCAGTCACATGGGTGGCAAGCCACTCCCTCAAAGGAGGCCACACCCACAGAGTAGGTTCAAACAGTTTTTGAAACCCACCACTGCTTACATGGGAAATAAGAACATTTCAGGTAAAAAAATTGCAGGAAGAAAAAAAAAGATCATATTACCTTCAGGTGATCAATGGGATCTGATTTACTTCCATTAAAAGCCATCCACCACACAAATAATCAGGTAATAATTACTGGGGGAGGGGGACTACAAGTTGGAAGAATGTCTCCACTCTGTAGCAAGTGAAGAATGCAGGATGTATTTTTTTAAATAATAGAAATAAAGGAAGACTGGCTGCCTTAATATTCAAGACAATTCCCCCAACACAAGGAATTCTCACCTCTCTCCTGTTCATTACCTTGATTGCCCTTCCTATTCACCAAAGGAACCAAAAATAAAAAGAAACAAATGTTTGTTAGCTCTAGGCATTCTTTAAAAAAATGTAACTGCTTTGTAGATGGGGAATTAGTTACAGCCTAATTTTAAGCATATTTACTCAGAATAAATGTTGTGAAATATGTAGCATTTGGAGGGATAATTAAATTAATCATGACAAAATTTAACTTTGCGTTTATGAGACAAAACACCCATTTTTTATTTTAAAAAAATGCAACGTTCTTTTCAAATCTGCAGTCACTGCTTTCAGTCTGAATGGAGGCTGTTATATAAAAGTATCAAACAAGGCTGTATTGGCTACGAGGAGTAGGACTTCTTGGAGTTGTAGCTCAGCAACATCTGGAGAGCCAGATGTTTTACTTTTTTTTAGCACAGAATACAGCCTCTATATACAATCCTGAAAGACACAGCAATGGAATTCCACCATAAACATTTTGGTTTGAGTTCATACAACATGCTTAACTAGATGAAGCAACTGCATTTGCAACAATGGGCTATGGATGGTTAGTTTTTTATGAACCTAGATACTGTAGATTGTCATGATGAAATAAGTGCCCCCCCCCCCAAGTTGCTTGTTGTAATTTCAGTCACAAAAAGAAATTTGGATCATCGTCTGCATTTCTACTTGTCATACACTAAAAGCTAACTTTGTGTTCCCATTTTAATGTAAAATGTCTCATCTCAAATCAGGTACCTTAAATGCTCTCTAGGCCTTTGCAAATCATTGTTGATGTACCAGTGAGGTTTCTTACCTTACAGAGACATTTTACAAGGTCCTAAGAAATATCTAGGGACGTGGTGGCTCAGTGGCTAAGATGCTGAGCTTGTCGATCAGAAAGGTTGGCAGTTCGGCAGTTCAAATCCTTAGTGCTGCGTAATGGAGCGAGCTCTCCTTACTTGTCCCCAGCTTCTGCCAACCTAGCAGTTCGAAAGCACGTAAAAATGCAAGTAGAAAAATAGGGACCACTTTTGGTGGGAAGGTAACAGGGTTCCGCGAGCCTTCACATTTAGTCATGCCAGTCACATGACCACGAAGACGTCTTCAGACAGTGCTGGCTCTTCGGCTTTGAAATGAGTACCGCCCCCTAGAGTCAGAAATGACTAACATGCATTTGCGAGGGGAACCTTTACCTTTATCTAAAAAATGTCTTAGATCAGGGATTTCCAAACTTGGCAACTTTATGACTTGTAGACTTCAGCTCTCAGAATTCCTCAACTAGTCATGATTGTCTTGTTAATATAGTTTGTGTCAGCCTCTGCTTTTCTACTTGCTTTTGGCTGCCATTGAAACGGGGAGGGGGGCATGGTATTTGGGTGGGGAAGTATTCAGTACAAGAGTGATTATAAAAAGGGAGTTGTTCTCACCATCTAAAAAAGAGCCGAGGTGGCGCAGTGGTTAAATGCAGCACTGCAGGCTACTTCAGCTGACTGCAGTTCTGCAGTTCGGCTGTTCAAATCTCACCGGCTCAGGGTTGACTCAGCCTTCCATCCTTCCGAGGTGGGTAAAATGAGGACCCGGATTGTTGTTGGGGGCAATATGCTGACTCTGTAAACCGCTTAGAGAGGGTGGAAAGCCCTATGAAGCGGTATATAAGTCTAACTGCTATTGCTATTGCTATTGCTATCTACTGCGCATGCTGCAGATAGTGGATTTGCCGCCAAGGCCAACTGTCCGGCAAACCAACCTGATGATGCTTTTTGAAGATGGAACCCACATGACACCTGAGGGATGTGCGGATTGGACTATGCGATGGGGTTACCAGGGAGAGGGAGTTGGGTCACATATTGATATCTATGATTATGTGCGCTTTTGCCTCAGATCTTGCTTTGCCTAGCTGCTATCTACTCATGATCAGTAGAAGTACTCTTAATTCTGCAATTCTGGAGTTGAGTGGTTTCTTTCTTGGTTACTGAGGGAGGCTACCGTGACATTTTGTTTTCTCGTAATAGTTATTTTTTTTAAAAAAAATATTTATACTGAACCAAATACAAGGTTGAAAAATGGCTTGCAAATGCTGGTGGTATAACAATTCACATATTAGGATGGACAGATCAAATCACTTCTATGACCCGAATGACTAAGTGGGAAGAATTCCTAACAGACCTTCTTTTGAGACGGTTAAGATGCTCCTCACTATCTTTCTCCTTCCTTTCCTTATTTAAACTGAACACTTGTACTTGATAATAAAAGTAATTGTCCTTAGCAGATGGATCTATGGAAATGTGGAAATTAATTTGAATGTATTATGTAAGTTGCAGGTGAGCAAATACAATGTGAATTTTTGAATAATTTACAGCGCTGCAAGGCAAGTCACATAACTACATTTTGATGGATCTACTTTTGGTGAGATGATAACTCTGAGGCCTCTGGGACAGAGAGAATGAGACTTTCTTCATTTAATAATTCAATGGACATGAACAGCTTCATGCCGCTCAATAGGTTTGTTTGTTTTTACAGAACTGTTTCTGTAATTTAGTTGTAGAATTTGTGATGTCTCAAAGGTTGAAAACTGATATGATGACTCAGTAATGATTGAGTTTTTTTAAAAAAAAAATTGGAATACTCTCAGTATTTCAAAGACTGGAATTATAAAGGTAGGTAGCACTCCAAAATAATGGTTTTTTGAATATTGGTGATAGCTGTTGGAATTAAGATTGCAGACTCAAATGTATGACAGGTCTTAAATATATTTATATTATATTATATTAATTATATTATATTAATTATATTATATTATATTATATTATATTATATTATATTATATTATATTATATTATATTATATTATATTATATTATATTATATTATATTATATTATATTATATTATATTATATTATATTATATTATATTATATTATATTATATTATATTATATTATATTATATTATATTATATTATATTATATTATATTATATTATATTATATTATATTATTATTATATTATATTATATTATATTATATTATATTATATTATATTATATTATATTATATTATTATATTATATTATATTATATTATATTATATTATTATATCATATTATATTATATTATATTATATTATATTATATTATTATATTATTTATGTTTATATTATTTATATTTATATTTATATTTATATTATTTATATTTATATTATTTATATTTATATTATTTATATTTATATTATATTTATATTTATATTTATATTATTTATATTTATATTTATATTTATATTTATATTTATATTTATATTTATATTTATATTTATATTTATATTTATATTATATTTATATTTATATTTATATTTATATTTATATTTATATTTATATTTATATTTATATTATTTATATTTATATTTATATTTATATTTATATTTATATTTATATTATATTTATATTTATATTTATATTTATATTTATATTTATATTTATATTTATATTTATATTATTTATATTATATTTATATTTATATTTATATTATTTATATTTATATTTATATTTATATTTATATTTATATTTATATTATTTATATTTATATTTATATTTATATTATTTATATTTATATTATTTATATTTATATTATTTATATTTATATTATTTATATTTATATTAGTATAGTATAGTGTTCTGACCCCCTCCTCCATCCAGTAACGAAAGCCAAGACAAGCTTAATTAGATTGTACTTTAATAACAAGACCAGAATCTCGGTGGCTGAAAGCCAAGCAAACAAACAGATAAGGACCTTGGCAGCAAGTCTGACAAACCTTGGCAGCAATTCAGACAAACCTTGGCAGCAATCCAGCCTGCCAAGTTAGTTACGTTCTCCTTAGTCAATGTGTTGACTTCTGTAAGAAGGGCGTGTCACAAGCAGTCTTTTTTATAGTCTGGAGAGGAGCCTAGTGACCACCAGCTGAGCGCAATTACCTCCTGTAATTGTGTAATTGTTCTTGACACCGAGTAGCTCTTCGATGGCGTGCATCCAGGAACAACTCACTGCTGGTTTCTGGACCACTCTCCCTTGTCTCCTCCCCACTGGTCCAAAGCTCAGGCGCCATCTGATGGCCAACCAGTTTCTCTGTGTCCTGCTCAGAGTCGGAACCCTGTCCAGGGTCCTCCACATCCTCCAGGGCCGACTCATAGGGCCCCTCACTGTCGGAGTCTAGTGGCAGCTCCAACGGCTCCTGCTGGGCCACAACAGTATAGTATAGTATAGTATGGTATGGTATGGTATGGTATGGTATGGTATGGTATGGTATGGTATGGTATGGTATAGTACAGAATAGCAGTATAGTAACAATAGAGTAGAGTAGAATAGAACATAGCAAAGCAAAGCAAATCAAAGTATAGTTAGAGTAGAGTAGAACAGAACAGAAAATAGTATAGTATTAGTTATTTGTTGTGGCCCAACAGTGGCCGGCTGAGCTGTTGGTGGACTCTGACAGCAATGAATATTATTGGGCTGCCCTAGAGGTTGAGGAAGACTTGGGGGGGGTGGGTGTTCAGAGTCAGAGCAAGGACTAGAGAGGCCTGTTGGCCACCAGATGGTGTCTGAGTCAGGGAGCAGTGAGGAGGAACAGAGGGATGCTGTCCCTGATGTATGTATGCGTAGGGCTGAGAAGAGGAGGGAGCAGCTTTGGAAAAAGGTTCATAGAAGGAAATAGGAAACAGGTGGCTACTGATTGGCCCCTCCCAGAGAGCTTATAAATGGGGCAATGGGAAGTAAATTTTGCAGGAAACAACAGTTTGCTAATCCAGGTGTAGTGAAAGTTTGCAGAATTCCGTGAGTTCAGGTCTTGTCTTCCAAGAGATAATTTTCTGGGCTCTTAGCCAAGGGTTTGCTTTTCTCCCTCCTTAGTCATGGCAGACAAGAAAGCTGGCATCAGTATAAATTAGAGGCTTGGGACAGAACAGTTATCATATCATATCATCATATCATATCATATCATATCATATCATATCATATCATATCATATCATAGAGCATAGAGCATAATATTAATTGTGCAGTGGTTATAATGCAGTACTGCAGGCTACTCCTGCTGGCTGTCTTCAATTTGGCAGTTCAAATCTCATCAGACTGAAGGTTGACTCAGCCTGCCATCCTTCCGAGGTGGGTAAAATGATGACCCAGATTGTTGGGGTCAATATGCTGACTCTGTCAACCACTTAGAGAGGGCTGTAAAGCATTGTGAAGTGGTTTATAAGTCTAAATGCTATTGCTATTATATTATATTACTAATGCTATGCTATGCTATACTATGATATAATACTATATATTGATACACACACACACACACACTCACACACACTCACACACACACTCACACACACACACACACACACACACACACAGTGTATATAAAATAAAGCTGTCTGAAATTGAAAATGTATCTGAGCATTATTCAACTACCAGAACTAAAGCTTGGGCTTTATTAATCTGCTGGAGCTTTTTGACAATAATTAAAAGGCAACAGATGCTAATTTTCAGATGTTGTATGGAAATGGAGGTTTATATTAATAGGCCTTTGCGGGGGGGGGAATTACTTATGTAAAAGAGCAAAAATACTTTGAAAGAAATTAAAATGGCTATCTTAAATTGCATAAAAATGCACTTTTGTTTAAGATGGTACTCACTAATGTAACCCATTGATAATGATAGGGTTTACTTCCAAGTAAACATTGGAAGTAACTGCAAAGTGATGGAAATACAGTAGTCCTTGACTTACAACCATTCATTTCGTGACTGTGTGAAGTTATAACAGCACCGAAAAAAAATGACATGACCAGTTTTCACACTTACAATCACTGTAGCATCCCCATGATCATGTAATCAAAAATTGGACTCTTGGCAACTGGACAATTGCAGTGTCCCAGGTTCATGTGATCACCTGTTGTGACCTTCTGACAAGCAAAGTCAATGGGGAAGTCAGATTCACTTAACTAACTTACTAACTCAATAACTTTGTAAAACAAAATAATAAACGATTATGGCTTCCATTGCATTATGAATGAATGAAATTAATTAGCATATGCATCAATGGTGGGATTCAGCCGGTTCGCACCTATCTGGGAGAACCGGTTGGTAACTTTCTAAGCAATTCGGAGAACTGGTTGTTGGAAGAAATCTTTTGTTGTTTTTCCCACTTTACAGGGCTAATCCTGTAAGGAAGGCAGGAAGGAAACATTTTGGTGTTGTTTCTAGCCTCATCTTTATTGACCTGCTTACAGAAACTGCCTCTCCGGTTAACCCTTATTACATTGTAACAGCTAAGGCGAAGCGCCCATTGACCTGAGTGACATTGACTTGGCCACGCCTACATGATCACATGACCACCGAGCACTGCCTACCCAGCTGGTCATTAGGGCAGAGAACTGGTTGGTAAATTATTTGAAACCTACCACTGGTATGCATCTACCTAATGAGTACACTTGTACAATTTCTCCTACTGGTCCATATTTGCCCATCTGAATCTTTGGATTGAGACAAGTGAAAGTTATATCCAACATCAATGGAGCCAACTTCGATCTCCCTACTTCCCAAAGATCGGCAACTCCATCAAGAATAATTTATTGGCATCAGTTCAGTGATAATTCATTGGAAGCAAGTAGTACCAAAGAGTCAGATATGGTATTTTGATACAAAGGAGTAGAATGTGTGCCTAGTCTTCTTTCTGTCTATGACAAAGGACTGTTTAGTTCCTGTTTAGAAACTGATTCATCTGTTATTTTTTGTTTTATTAAAGTACCCTTTTCTTAGGATCAAAAACTGGCTGGAGGCAATAACAGGGGTTAAAATAGAATGGAAACCTGAGGTTTTTTTTATTAGGAATTATGTCCGTGAAATAAAAAAAAGAAATCCAGTATTTAATACCACATATACTTACGGCGGCAAGGATTGCCTTTGCCCAGAAATGGAAAAACAAATTAACCCCAAATGAAGATGAAATAATAAGAAAGATTATGGACTGTGCCGAAATGGATAAACTAACTAAAGAAATCCAGGGAAAGGAAGAATCAGAATTCTACCAGATATGGGATAAATGGTATAGGTGGATGGACGAAAGAAACAAAAATAATGAAAGAATATAACAACACTCAAAAATAATAGTTATGAGTAAAATAAGAGAGTTAAGAATGGTGAAATCTAAATGAAATACGATAGAAGGGGAAATAATATAAGGCGAGCGATATTGATTGATGATTGCTAATATAAAAAACAGGAAGTTCCTGTTCGCACTGTATTGTATAAATGTGGTGTACGTCTAATTTGTGTGTGTGTGTATATTTTACATGTTTGTTAATAAAAATCTTTAAAAAAAATAAAGTACCCTTTTCTTGCTTCATTCTATTGAGTGAACTTGAGAATTCTATTTAAAAAATAATGCTTGAAAGAAAAGTATTAATTTAAATCATGCATTAGTTACAAGCTTTTAACTAATTAATTTAAACCCAACGCCACTACCTTTTTTATGTTAAATGGTTTGGTTATACATCTTATTTATTTACACGATTGGTTTTCTGACTTCACTTTATTGTAATATGCATATAGTGCCCGAGATTTTGTGTTTCCTTCAAGGCATTAATTAATTTGAATTAAACATTGATAAATAGAGAAAACTATTACAGGAAAGCTAGACGAATAAAAAAAAATAAAGTCAAAATATTGACTTCCACAGCTTTGGATTAAAAAAAACACGTTCTAAATAGTAGCAGCTTGAGTGAGTGGAAGGAAGCATTTGTATCTCCCCCCACCCCGGAAATTTCTTTCTTCTTCATTCATTTCCCACAACTCTTATAAAACAATTTTTGAAATTCTGACATGGGTAACTAACTGGCAGACTGAAATAAAATATAAGAGCGTTCTAGAGAAATGCAGAAATTCCACAAGGACAACACACTTGGGTAAATTGCGCAAGGTAAATTTGAGAGTTTAATTCTGGGGCCCAAGTTTTATATGCTATACTTTTATTAGGCCACCTTGCAAATTCAGCAAAAAATAATTAGGCGCCTGAAATTCTCCGCTGTGCCTGAGGTAGCACAGCACTAACAAGATAAGTGGAAGTGTTAACTGCAAGAATGCAAGCTAGCTGTGAAGGATTATACTAAGCATCTGGGAGCTGTTAACATTAGCACTGGGAACCCAAGTTTTTCAGATAACAGTTAAGCTAAAATAATTTAGCTATGGCTTTGTAAATTCTCTGTTTTAAGCAAAGGGTCTATTAAGTAAAAAAAAAGTATAATCTTGTTTTATCCATCAGTTTCCCTGATTGAGATGGCAATCCTGCCTCCCTATGCCAATATCAGCCCTTTGAGGTTCTCCAGATTTGGAAACAGACTCCACGAGAAGAAAATACCTAATTTTATTGAGATAGGCTGTATTAACAGAACGTGCAGGTTTGATGTGGCCCTTCCTTCCTTCCTTCCTTCCTTCCTTCCTTCCTTCCTTCCTTCCTTCCTTCCTTCCTTCCTTCCTTCCTTCCTTCCTTCCTTCCCCCTCTTTTATTCCAGTGGGTTATGGAGGAAGCAATCTTTTTAATTCTACCTTTTTTTCACAGGGTTGAAGAAATCCTTCTGCCTTTTTTTTTCTGGGACTGCTTCCAGAATTATTATTTTTCAACACCATACTAGATGAATGACTACATCTTGCCTGGATTCATTGCTGCCTCTCCATCAGCAAAAGCCCCCACAATTGCTTCTTAGCCAAGCATATTATCAAGCTTAGTAAAACAGAATAACAGAGTTGGAAGGGACCTTGGAAGTCTTCTAGTCCAACCCACTGCTCAGCTAGAAGATTCTGTACCATTTCAAGACAAATGGATGTCTGATCTCTTCTTAAAACCCTTTCAGTGTTGGAGAACCCACAACTTCTGAAGGCAAAGCCACTCCAGGGATTAATGGTTCTCTCTGTCAGGAATAGCAATAGCAATAGCAGTTAGACTTATATACCACTTCATAGGGCTTTCAGCCCTCTCTAAGCGGTTTACAGAGTCAGCATATCGCCCCAACAATCCGGGTCCTCATTTTACCCACCTCAGAAGGATGGAAGGCTGACTCAACCCTGAGCCGGTGAGATTTGAACAGCCGAACTGCAGAACTGCAGTCAGCTGAAGTAGCCTGCAGTGCTGCATTTAACCACTGCACCACCTCGGCACTAAGAAGTTTCTTCTTAGTTCTAGGTTGCTTTTCAACCCAACACACAACATCCCAATCGAGGGAGGTGGTTCCTAAATTAGAATCAAGCATGCCATAATTCTAGCCCAGATTGCTTCAAGCTAAATGCCAGGGCATCAACCTTTGTAAAAACTGTTATTATTTTTGCTGGCTCATAATATGCAAATGGAGAAAAGAATGTTCCTAACTTTGGCTGAAACTCCCATCTTCCTT
Source organism: Thamnophis elegans (assembly GCF_009769535.1). Taxonomy (NCBI): domain Eukaryota; kingdom Metazoa; phylum Chordata; class Lepidosauria; order Squamata; family Natricidae; genus Thamnophis; species Thamnophis elegans. The sequence continues at coordinate 10,292,807 of NC_045544.1, forward strand.
GCTGCTTTTAATTATGCTCTACTGCAAGATAGTTATTATTTCCAGGATTATTGTAGCATGGTATAAATCAGGAGTCCCCAACCCCTGAGCTGCCGCCCACTATCAGGTTATGGTCTATTCGGAATTGGATCTATTTGGAATTGGGTCAGAATTGTGGATGGCTGGAGCATGAATGTATGCACGTGTGCAACTCAATTTACACAAGCAACAGGCCAGTGGGCATTTGTGCATATGTGCACCAGCCCACCATTAAGTGCACAGCTGCACGCCAGCCCACCATTCACACAGCTCAGTTCTCCTCTCCTCTCCCCTCTCAACTGGGAAACCAAGCTGCAAAGATTGGGGTCCACTGGTATGAACCACATCATCTAATATTACTGGTAGAACTTGACATGCTGATGTAGTAGCCAGCTGCTCTAGTAATTTTGGCTGTAACATTCCAACCTGAGGACTTGACTCAAGCGGTGCTTTCTCCTATAGATTATTATGGGGCAGCATCTGCCGGACTGAAGATCAATATCAGAAATGCGTAACGTGCCACAGAGACAACCAGACAGATAACCAATGGTCACAAAGTCACTAGTAAAACAGTCCATCTTTCTCACAAATTCATGCACATAAACAAAGGGAGGGAGGATTGCAGTTTTGAACTGCCTGCACAGCAGAGGTGGGTTGCTACCAGTTCACACTGGTTCAGGTGAGCTGATAGTGGAAATGGCAACTGGGTCACTGAAAGGGACAGCAAGCTCGCCAGGCTCCCGAACCTGTTCCCCGATTGCCAGCATGTTTTTTTTTTTTACATTTTTAATGTTCTGTGCACGCGGAGACGTATTTAGAGGCAACTGCGCAAATCACACATGTGTTACAGAAAATGACAGGCTTTAGACTTCTCAGGATACAGGAAAAGTTTATTTGGCAGCCAGGTTCAGAAAGCTAGCCCATGGCTTAGCATTGCAAGTTCTGAACAACTTTAATTATCAAAGCACACATTCTTATACATTCTCAAAAGCATTGCAACACGGAAATACTTAACACATTTCTTAGTGGTTACCTTGAGGAGAAAACCTTATAAGGAGATGGGGTCTTACTTCTCCTTTTGTTTCAGGTATGGCTTATGTGTTATTAACGAACTTTAATTGAACTTTGTGGTTTGGACTTTTAACACAAGTTGTGACATAGGGACGTTGGCGAGAACATCCTGTTGTTAGTGAATGGGGACACTTCCTTTAAGTAACTTCTAACTGTCCCTGTTATTCTATTGCAAGTTCCAACTCTTGTCTATGTGACTTTTAATATAGAAGCAAAAGGGTTCTAAGAGGCTGTCCAGCCTGACCCAGTAGGTTTCACACTTAATGTCCAAATCTCACTTTACGGCTGCTTTACGTGCACAGAACTGGCAGTAACTCTGGAAGAAACCCACGCGGCTGCACAGTATGTCCCCTTTGTACATCAAGAATCTCAAATCATGTATTCATATTCTCCTATTTTAAAGTTATACTGTGTGGCTGTGAGTGAACCAACATGCCCTGCAACCAAACTACGCTTGGAAGGATTGGTTTAATATTTGCCAATGAGCACCTCACACCACACAGAGTTGGTTATTTGTTAGATATTGTGTGCATTTTTTTCAGACTGCATGGAGGATTTCCATTGGAAAGACCACCATAGCAAAGAAACAGTTGACTGTTTTTTTTTTCCTTAATGCAGGGTCTTCACTATTTAGGTTGTGATTTGGAGACACACTTTACCAATAAGAGAGCAGGTGACTGTATCTGTGTAACTCAGGAGTTAAAATGCAGTGGTGTACATTTTGCACAGTTTGGCATACAAGGCACTGTGAAAACTGTAGCCGATATAGAGGCCTCTCTTAGCCAGAGGTACTTCTTTTTGTACTTATGGCCATCCAAACAGTTTCCATAAATTTTTAAGACTTTTATTCCCCAGGCGGGGTGTAGCAGAAATTGAAAAAGGCTTTATATGGAATCTCAGCAAAGTTGGAACTTATTTCTAATACCTCTATAGACTCTCTTGAAACTCTACAGGGTGTAATCACTTCTTTATCAAAAGATAGTCTTACATAACGGTAAAGATTTGTTAACAGCAGCCCAAGGGGAATCAAGGTTTTTCAGATAACAGTTAAGCTAAAACAATAATTTAGCTGCAGATTCCTAGTCTTTTCGTTTTAAGTAAAAAAAAAGAAAAGCTCAATTGTAAAGAAAAGTGTGGAGTCATTTTAACCACTCTTTAACATATACTTTAATATGCATATGAATCAGAGGTGGGTTCCTACCAGTTCGCACCTATTTGGTAGAACCGGTTCGTCAAATCTACCGAACCGGTTAGAAGACGTTCCACTAGTGGACCCGGAAAGCAGGCCACACCTACAGAAGAGGTTCCAAATTTTTTTGAAACCCACCACTGATCCTTGGATATGATTATTCTACACTATCATGCTCATATTTATAAAACTCAGGGCCTCTGTGAAAGGTAAGGATGACTACTGCGTTTGTGGTGCAATCAGAACATTGAGTGTGTTGAAGTTGTTTTAAGGCAAACTAAATGCCTTTTAAAAAACAAGTTTACATCATATTCTTATGCAGGCCAGTGCTGTGTGTGAGGTAATTTAAGGTGGTTCCGACAAGTGTCGTCGGCATCTTCATATCCGGTCACATGGGCAGCAAGCCACTCCCACAAAGGAGGCCACACCCACAGAGTAAATTCGAACAATTTTTGAAACCCACCACTGATATGAATAAACCCAATCTGTAAGATTAACCTTATCAATTACATTGACTGCAGTGTCTTATTGTATTGCTGCTAATTGAAAGTAGCTGAAAAGTAACCAAATATATATGAAGATGGTAATTTGCATTAACCTATGAAGAGGACTTTAAACTGCCCCTCCACTCCAGGTTGCCATTTTCAGCCGCCAATATTGTACCTGTCAATAAATCAATCTGTCCTTCCGTTTAAATGTGTCCTGGTTTCCAATTTGAATATACTTCTATCGACGTTTATTTATACTTCAGTGTCTTTGTATTTATTGAGGATACTTTTTCCCATTAGGGAATAATAAATATTTTATTTCATAGTCTAACACTATAAGATTGACTAGTTCTGGTTATAAGATAATGAGTAAAATAAGAAAAAATATTAAAATTAAATATTAAAATAAAAAAATTGTGGGTATGGGGACAAGTTCGTGAACTTTTAACTGGGTGGGATTCGGATGTAATTTCCAGAATTGGGATTAACACAGAAGATGCTGGTAGATGCTGAGAGCCGAGGTGACGCAGTGGTTAAATGCAGCACTGCAGGCTACTTCAGCTGACTGCAGTTCTGCAGTTCGGCTGTTCAAATCTCACTGGCTCAAGGTTGACTCAGCCTTCCATCCTTCCGAGGTGGGTAAAATGAGGACCCGGATTGTTGGGGGCAATATGCTGACTCTGTAAACCGCTTAGAGAGGGCTGAAAGCCCTATGAAGCGGTATATAAGTCTAACTGCTATTGCTATTGCTAGTACAAGATTACTCTGAAGCTTTCTAAGGTTCCAGATTTATAAATTTTTTAGATGCTTTACAAAATGTAAACAAATCACTGTCGAGAGAGTCTGTACATTCCACTTATAAAGAGCTTTTGATTTATTATTATTGAAGCCATATTTCAAATGATTTAACTGTTACACTAATTTAATGTCTCAGGTCACTCATTAAGCAAGATTGTCATCCCCATAAAATATGATCTTAACTAAGATACTGGGGCCAATTTTGGACTACTAAAATCTGAATGATCACTATTTGAGCAGCAGAAAGTTAGAGTTTTCTCTCTCTCTTTGCTACCATCGAGTGGATATTCACATTTTTACAGCCCAAAGAAAGTAGCTATAGCCAAGAAGTAAACTAGTTATGCTACATGTAACAAATCAGTAGTTACTAGTTGAATCTGTAGATTAAGAGCAGCAAAGATCAGAAGGGAAGATTCCCACCCAACCACCCACTCAAAAAAATTAAAGAAAAAGATGAACAAAGAGATAGGAAAATTGGAGTTATTGACAGCAGATTGAGCGTGGTTGAAAAAGACAAGAGTGGAATATTGGAATGAGAGATCAACAGACTAGAATTTTACCTCAGATTCCAGAATATAGAAGAAGAAAAGGGAGAAAATTTGGCAGAAGCAATGATAGAAATTCTGGCAGAAGCATCGGTGATAAACAAAGGGAAGATAATGGAAGGAACAGATGAGGGGTTTCGAGCCTTTACAAGATATGCAGTGAAATACAAGTTGCCAAGAGATGTCCATATAAGATTTACTAAAAAAGCAATTAGAACACAAATACCACAAATGGCAAGAGGTAAAAGATTGTACTACTATTGGATGGATACAGGATGATGTAATGAAATACTATAATAAATATTAATTTGAATTTATTTAAATTTAGAATATTTGCATAAAATGAAGTAATAATAGTTATAGTCAAATAGATGTTGGGGGGAGGGGGTAAAAATAAGAAAAAAGAACGCGAACAAAACAATACCACAATTTAAACACTCAACAACCATACCATTCGAGGGGGGGACAAAAACTCGTTAGCCCCAGGCCTGTCGGAACAGCCAGGTTTTAAGGGCTTTGCGGAAGGCCTGGAGGGTGGTGAGGGTCCGAATCTCCACGGGGAGCTCGTTTGTAGAGTATCTCACATCAAATGAGGTAATAAAAGTTATAGTCAAATAGATGTTTAAGAATGATAATAATTGTATACATATATATCACATTGATAATATGAGACTCTATATAAATTGTGAAGACTATGATGAGGATGTCCAAAGGTTTTGTAACCAATCGACACACTGTACGAAACTGGAAGATTGTTTTATGTTTGTCTGTGCTTGTTTGTTTAAAAATAAAAATTATAATAACAAAAAAGAACTGCAACCACTGTTCATCCTCCTTCCTATCAGAGGTGGTATTCAGCCAGTTCGGATCAGTTCTGGCGAACCAATAGTGGAAATTTTGAGTAGTTTGCAGAACCAGCAAATGCCATTTCTGGCTGGCCCCACCCTCCTGCTCCTGCCATTCCCTGTCCTATATTCCCTTGTTTTTTAGCTCAGTTGATTCTCGTTGCAGAGCGAATTGCTGTGCCTCAGCTGAGCTAAACAGCAGCTCAACTCCTGATACCAAGGGCAGTCTTTGAGTGTTGCCAGTGGTGGGATTCAACCAGTACGCACCTATTCAGGAGAACCGGTTGGTAACTTTCTAAGCAGTTCGGAGAACCGGTTGTTGGAAGAAATCTCATTTTGTTTTTTTTCCACTTTACAGAGCTAATCCTGTAAGGAAGGCAGGAAGGAAACATTCTGGTGTTGTTTCTAGCCTAATCTTTATTGCCCTGCTTACAGAAACTGCCTCTCTGGTTAACCCTTATTACATTGTAACAGTTAAGGTGAAGCGCCCATCAACGTGAGTGATGTTGAGTTGGCCATGCCCCCCCAGTCACATGACCACCAAGCCCCACCTACCCTGCTGGTCACTAGGGCAGAGAACTGGTTGGTAAATTGTTTGAATCCCACCACTGAGTGCTGCTCACATGTGCAAAGCATATGTTAGGTGCCCGTGGAAAGCGTGCTCTCATAGAACCCGTAGGAAAAGATTTGGAATCCTACTGTTGCTTCCAATCCTCCATAGCACTTTTTGTTGGACAACCCATCTAGATGTTCCAGAACTTCATTCTCCTTTTTATTCTTCATTCCACTGTAGATCCGTTTTTCACTACAATTTTCATCTCTGTCACAGCATGTGCACCCTCTCATTAAGATTATATAGTACTACTAATTTACTAATAAAATGCTAACTGACTAATATAAGGTTAATCACCAAAGCATCCTAATATAGTGCTAACATCCTAATATCATTCCAACATTTCTCCCCAAGGGGAGATTGTCTCACCCAGCTTGCTCTGTCAAAAGGTTGTGCTGTAAGCCCCATTTGTCAAGGAATTATTTTTCCTTGTGGGGTCCAGGAAAGGGGCCTTTTCTGCCCTGAGTTTCACCCACTGGAAAATCATGTACCTCAAAGTGAGATCTGTCTCCAAATCTTCATTAAGAAGAAGATCCCACCTCCTCCTGCAGTATTCTGGGTTCTCAAATTATTGATTCTCTGTTCATCTGATATTTACATGTTTTAATATTTTACAATCTTGTTTTTTTATGATGATTGTAAACCTTCTCGAATCGCTTGATAGGGAGATGAGTGTATAAAGTGTATACAAAGAAATAAATAAGCATTCTCTCCTGAACTAACACAAGCTCATTTGCCCGCAGTGACTTGTGTCGTAAACCAAAACAATATTTCAAAGTCAATTCATATATTTAAAAAAAAACACTTTAAAAATTAATTCAAAGATTGCTATTTTCCATAAGCATCGCCTTTTAAGTATATTCTTCCTACTTTGGAGTGTTAGGGATGAAATAATGAAAAGACAAAATAACAGCAGAGTGCAGTTGATACACTGACAGGTTAACTTGCATAGGTCTGGCACTTCATTCCTGCCTGACAAACTTTTCCTGCTTGCCATGGGCTGAAACTATTACATTTTTAAAAGCAATCCTAAATTATTAGGCATTCCCTTCTGACAAATGAGGCTACTGAGTGAATTTATCCCATTAACCTATGAATTCTATAGATTCATGCAATGTTGCAAGCATTATGTGGCTTGTTCGTTTCTTTCTTGGTATTTTGTGCAAACCTTACATTTATAATTTATTCAGTAAATCATGATTAAGCAAATTAGATCTTAGAATCTTGGGTGAGCATTGCCTGGGGCAACAACATTCACTGTGGAGATTAACGTGTGATTAGATTAATTTTTTCCTAACTTGCATAGGTAATTTTATCCTTGAAAGTAAAGGTAGAAAGATAAAATGAGATTAGCAATCTACCAAGTTATAAATCAGAAGCGATTTCATAGGATGGGGAGAAAATATATAATAATAGGACAAGTGGCGTTTTTGACTGACACTTTAAAAATAAAAAAAGTTGTTGACTTGCTGTCTTTGTCACACACTTTTCTGTCAGGGTAGAGCACACAAGGTGCTGTACGCAATAGAAAACACTGAAAATGAAAACAATGAACCAAAAAGACGATTGAAATGCAGTGAAGTTCGATTAAAAAGACATTGATTAAAAAAAAACAGCCAGAACCCAAGAACGCAACTTCAGCAGCCAAACCAGTGGTGGGTTTCAAAAATTGTTCGAACCTACTCTGTGGGTGTGGCCTCCTTTGTGGGAGTGGCTTGCCGCCCATGTGACCGGATGGGAGTGGCTTGCTGCCCATGTGACTGGATATGAAGATGCCGATGACACTTGTCAGAACCACCTTAAATTACCTCACACACAGTACTGGCATGCATAAGAATATGATGTAAACTTGTTTTTTAAAAAGCATCTTTGGTTTGCGTTAAAACAACTTCAACACACGCAATGTTCTGATTGCACCACAAACGCAGTAGTCATCCTTACCTTTCACAGAGGCACTGAGTTTTATAAATAGGAGCATGATAGTGTAGAATAATCATATCCAAGGACCAGTGGTGGGTTTCAAAAAAAAATTGGAATCTCTTCTGTAGGTGTGGCCTGCTTTCCGGGTCCACTGGTGGAACCTCTTCTAACCAGTTGGGTAGATTTGACGAACCAGTTCTACCGAATAGGTGCAAATTGGTAGGAACCCACCTCTGAGCCAAACTAATACTTGCATGAGAAAAGCTTGCTACAAAGAAAATGCATTTGCTCGTCAGTAGAAAGCTAATAGAAAAAGGAATCCTGACCTGTTTTGACAAGTATAGTCAAAGGGAAGAGCAAAGAAATGGAGCATCATTAAACTTTGGTCCATATTAATTTTGAAAAGGGCTGTCCCTTGCTAATGAGGAACATATTCTCTAACAAAAAATGAATAAACAAAGCAGGGAGTAAACCAGGGTGAAATCAACTTTCCTTCACTACTGGTTCATAAATGTTGCACATCAGTGGTGGGATTCAAATAATTTAATAACCGGTTCTCTGCCCTAATGACCAGCAGGGTATGTGGGGCTTGGTGGTCATGTTACTGGGTGGGCAAGGCCAACTCAACATCACTCAAGTCAATGGGTGCTTCGCCTTAGCTATCCCAATGTAATAAGGGTTAACCGGAGAGGCAGTTTCTGTAAGCAGGGCAACAAAGATGAGGCTAGAAACAACACTAGAATGTTTCCTTCCTGCCTTCCTTACAGGATTAGCCCTGTAAAGTGGGGGGAAAAAACAAAAGGAGATTTCTTCCAACAACCGGTTCTCCGAACTGCTTAGAAAGTTACCAACCGGTTCTCCCGAATAGGTGCGAACTGACTGAATCCCACCACTGGTGCGCATGCATCTGTATGCATGCGCAGGACCTTTGATTTTTGACGATCAGCTGTGATGCGCAATTTAAAATATCTAGAAAGCAGGAAATCCAACATTTCTTGCTAATATAAATTGCGTGTCACAGCTGATCGTCGGAAATACCAGTTCGCCTGAACCGGTAACATGTTTTTTACTACTGGTTCGGTCAAACCGGTAGCATTTTTACTACTGGTTCGGGAGAAACAGTCCAAACTGTTCACCCCTGAAATAAACTGACTCAACAACAGAATCTGACAGAAGAACCAGATGGCATGAACAGAAAGCGGTGCAAATGTGTTTGGTAGAAGTTAATCCAGGAATGAGTCTTGCTTAGCTCTGGAAGCACAGAAAATAGGGTTTTCTAGGATTTGATCATGATTCAGAAGATGTGCTCAGCTGCTGAATGAGAATGGGTAGAGTATTTGTCTGCTATCTATTAAAATGGCACTGGCAGCTGCTGTAAGGGTCACATTGATGTTAATCGGTTGACTCCTTCAGAATGAAGTGATTGCAGCCAAGAAAATCCTTCCTTATCACTCTGGGTTGCATGATCAGATCCTTAATATGTCCACTTCCCAACCTGACATCTTCAAGATTATGGCAAACTGTTATTTACAGTCCCTGTAAGTCAACAAAAGCTTTGACCAACATATCAGGAAAGCACAGAATGTAGAATAGAATCCACTAGATGAGGCTAAAGAGCAAAAACAGTATATAAAAGTTATATGCTGGGACATGACACTTAATACCAACATTCTTCCTGTTGAGTTCGTTAAGGGAATAAGACGATCCTATCTTGTCTCCTTTGGTGAAGCAACATTAATTTCTGGAAGCAAGAAATGCTTTCCAGCCTAGGAGATAGGAAATTGGTAGTGACATAAAACCACATTATTCACTCTTAATTGTAAGTCTACTGTTCCTATTATTATCGAGTGTTGGCTGAAATGAAAGGAATTGTACTTCATTACATTGATGGGCAACTGGAAGAAATGAAGAGCAGAGGTGGCGCAGTGGTTAAATGCAGCACTGCAGGCTACTTCAGCTGACTGCAGTTCTGCAGTTCGGCTGTTCAAATCTCACCGGCTCAGGGTTGACTCAGCCTTCCATCCTTCCGAGGTGGGTAAAATGAGGACCCGGATTGTTGTTGGGGGCAATATGCTGACTTTGTAAACCGCTTAGAGAGGGCTGAAAGCCCTATGAAGCGGTATATAAGTCTAACTGCTATTGCTATAGTGTCGAAGTACAGTTTGCTTCTGCAGGTTGAGAAATGCTGCATAAGCAGCTCTTGTTCAAAATATCAGTTGGAAGGAATGTGAATTCCAATATTTGCTAGCTAATTGAGACTCTATAGAGGAAGTAAAATGCTAGAATTGCTGGGCTAAAAATGTACACAGCTGGGGTGTTGCCTACTTGTACGGCTCTCATTTCCCCATGTGCTACTAAGGGTTGTATTTAGAATGTACTAATGATGTCAAAAAAGTTCTTAATTATCATTCAGAAGCTCAGAAGCACAAGTTCTTTTTTTTAGTTTTGTTTTTGCCCATTACTCTTGGATTTTGTTTCTAAGATGTAAGAATAACTGTAATGCCCAGTTGTTCTTCAAGAATGAGGAAAGTTATTATCCATTTGGGGAAAAATAAATGTTGAAAGGACTGCTAGATAAATTTAAGATTGCTGACTTGATTTCTCAAAGATTTTCCACCTTAAAGCTATGTAAGGTCCAGATTCTACAATTCATGAATAATCCAAAATTCAACAAGGTTAATTTTTTGTACCTGAACATTGGTCTCTCAGAGCCGAGGTGGTGCAGTGGTTAGGGTGCAGTACTGCAGGCCACTTCAGCTGACTGTTATCTGCAGTTCAGCGGTTCAAATCTCACCGGCTCAAGGTTGACTCAGCCTTCCATCCTTCTGAGGTGGGTGAAATGAGGACCCAGACTGTGGTGGCGATATGCTGACTCTGTAAACTACTTAGAGAGGGCTGAAAGCCCTATGAAGCGGTATATAAGTCTAACTGCTATTGCTATTGCTATTCTCTCTCTCTCTTCTGTACATCCACCCATCCATGAAGAACTTGATAATAGCTCATAATATCAAACATTCCGAAAATGACAAATTTTACTCTGCAGAAGTGTCACCTCCCCACCCCCAACAGAAGAGGAACAATTCCTTCTCCCACTTCATATAGGCCACTTTTAACAGTTGCACTTGGTGACAGCACCAAGGCTGGCCCTGAAATCAGCTAGTGCCACCACTACCACTCAAACAGGCCACCTTGTGCTGTTCCCCAAGACACATGAGTCTTGAGGAATGCTGTGATTTCCTCCAGGGCTCAGATCCCCCAGGATCTGCCATTTGCTCCTTACATTTAGGCAATATTCTCTTTCTATCAACAGGAGCTTACAGCCTACCCAAGGTTTTTCCAGGTTTTAAGACCTTTGTTCCTGCAGCAAAAAAATACTCTTCCATGCAGCTTCCAAAAAATGCACAAAGTCACATCCCCATTCTCACACAATTTTCAGAGACCCCAGAGGCTGCATGAGAATACATCCCATTCTTGTGCAGCTTTTGCAGGTTCTGCAAATCATGTAGAAATAGAACTTTTTATTGGCCAAGTGTGATTAAGCACACAATGAATTTGTCTCCAGTGCATAAGGTTTTAGTGTACATACAACAATAGCGATAGATCATTATTGCATTCATTGCAAAAATGCATTCATCATAAAATATTGGATACAACATTTAGTGATAGTCAGAGATATTAAATAAGCAATCAACATAAATTATACTAGGATACTAATTAAACAATTTGAATTGTAAGATACAAGCCACGAAGTTATAGTCATAAGAAGATAAGGTGATAGGTAATAGAGAAGATGAGAATAATGATGGCAATATTTCCTTTCTAGATAGTTTGACGGTGCTGTGGGAATTAGTGATGGTATGGGGGGAACTGTCCTTGTGTCTAGTTTGTTAGGTAAGCTCCCCGTTGGGAGAGCGAGTGCGTTCAGAGAAGCATTGTGAAAGTTGTGTTGGAGAACACATAAACCAGCATACACTGCAGTTTAAATAGGCTTTTACTTTTGTGGAAATAGAGGTATCAGGGTCCATCAAACAGTCCAAGTCATACACGGATAAGACAGTCAGTCATCAATGTCTTTCAGTTAAGGGATACTCCAAATAACATAGTCCAGCATCATATAATCAATTCAGTATTCAAAATTTGCAAAACTTACAATAGCTCACGACACTTTCTAACAGCCAGCTTCCAAAACACTCAGATCAGATCAGCCCAGCATCCAACAAAACAGAGAGCTAAAGTCATTATGACTCCCTCTTATGGCCGATTGTGGAAACCAGCAACCAATCACATTTTACAGTATGATTTAAAGAAACAGGTACAACATTGTTACATGATTTATATATTGCCAACCCAACTGTTAGATTATATTCCTAACATAGTTGTTCCAATGTGCAGTGCCCTATAGCATCATTTTGAGGGTAGAAGTTGAAACTGTTTGTGTCCAGGATGTGAGGGGTCGATAAAGATTCTGACAGCCCTATTTCTGGCTCATTTAGGTCCTTAGTGTGAGAACAAGGTGTGCTTTTGAGAATGTTCTTTGTTGTTGGTGAATGCTGGTGTGTCACTCAAAATGTCATGGGGTGTCATCTTTGGCATATATGTCATAGGTTCACTATCACTGGTCTATTTTGTAATCTCTATGGGTATGTGGTGATTATGTAGTTGGAATGGGAAAGATCAGAGTATTTGTTCTGCCTTTTCCATTTTGGAAAAAGTAAAGTAACAGTTAAACCTAGACTAGTAACTAAACATCTGCAAGCAAAAAAGAGACCAGTTTGGAGAAACCAAGGACTCCTTTGTTAAGCCTTTTGGAAACTTGAGTGCACTTATTTTAAAATTTAGTCTGAAAATGTGGTATTTTGTGCCTTGGTGACAACTCTCAACAGTTAGATCCTGACCAGGCTGATTCCGTCTTCCATCCTTCTGAGGTTGGTAAAATGAGAACCCAAATTGTTGTGGCCCAGCAGGAGCTGTTGGAGCTGCCACCAGACTCCGACAGCGAGGGGCCCTATGAGTCGGCTTTGGAGGATATGGAGGACCCTGGACAGGGTTCCGACTCTGAGCAGGGCGCAGAGAGGCTGGTTGGCCACCAGGAGGCGCCTGAGCCTTGGACCAGTGGGGAGGAGACAAGGGAATGTGATCTGAACGTCAGCAGTGAGTTCTTCCTGGATGCCCGGCTCCAAAGAGCTGAGAGGCGCAAGGAACAGTTGCGCAGTTACAGGAGATAATTGCACTCAGCTGGTGGTAATTAGGCTGCTCTCAAGATTATAAGAGGAATGTTTGTGCACACGCCCCGTTGCAGGAGTCAACACATTCACTAAAAGTTGGATAACTTTTGTGGCTAGCTTGGCAGGCTGGATTGCTGCCAAGGCTTATCTGTGCTGGTTTGCTGCCAAAGACCTGTCTGCCTTTTAATAAATTCCTTAAAGTATCTTTGGCTCAGCGTGCATTGGTGTGGGACGAGGGGGGTCAGAACACCAAATTGTTGGTGGCAATATGTTGATTCTGTAATCTGCTTAGAGGGCGCTGTAAAGCACTATGAAGCAATATATAAGTCTAAGTGTTATTGCTATTGATGATATAATTTTAGATGGCTCCAAGATGGACAAAAAAGGGGGATAACATGCAGCAGAAGGTCATCATTGCGGCAGAATTTCCATCCCTGATCTTCATTGTCCAAATATGTGATATTTTTTGGTGATTTCTTGAAAGGAATGTCATGAGGTTATGACAACTTTAATCCACATTTTTCTACTGAACACCTAGTTATGGTGCACTATCAAAATAGAAGGGCAATACAACTCTGAAGGGGCAATTAATTGGTGCTATATATTACAACTAAGAAGGTTAGGCTATTTTATCTTAAATGTAAAAGGAAAAGAAGATAATCTATTCTCTCTCTAAATGGTGCCAATTATAGATTTGTTTAAAATTGGTTTTATCTGAGGAACATGTGGCAGAGGGAGGAGTTTGAATTGGTTCTCTGAATCATTTTCTGCATAATTATTTATGTGCCTTTAAAATTCCTGCTTGTTAAATAGAAAAAAAAACACCTTGATTATTTTAGAGCATTAATTCTTTGTGGGCAGGGACAATGGTCAACTTAATGAGATGTTGAGGGGGACTGAATTCAAAGTAAACAGCAAAGACATGAACAAAGGTGGCCATGTTTGAGGGTGAGAGATTGAAAAGGGAACAACAAATAATAATTCTCTGATGTTTTTTTTAAAAAAAACTACCATAAAATATCTAAATCGCCATTATTTAAATAATAAATGCAGAAAACTGAAGTGGCAGGAAGGTGGTATTAAGTTAATTACGATAAAAAAAAAACCAATGCTAGAATGAATAAGGAAAAATTCAAAAGAAAATGGGGAGATTTTGACTGTGTCTTGCTTTTCAAAAAGAGATTAACATTTTTGGATTGGCTTAAATGACATGGATTTTGGCTTATTTCAAGGGATTAGTCTAGGCATCTCTTCTTCATTCCTAGAGAATAATTCTTCATTGCTGTGTATCCTAACATGCATATACAGCTTAGCGAATGCTAAATTATAGGAATTGCATTACCGGAGATGTACCTAATCCAGTGCTCAGATGGGAAAATTGTTGACTGTGAAAGGTCTTTAGATAGCCATATTGTATATCTTACTTAGAACAAGCACCAGAAAGGCAGGTAGAAAGCAGAGGTGGGTTCCTACCAGTTCGCACCTATTCGGTAGAACCGGTTCGTCAAATCTACCGAACCGGTTAGAAGAGGTTCCACCAGTGGACCCGGAAAGCAGGGCACACCTACAGAAGAGGTTCCAAAAATTTTTGAAACCCACCACTGGTCCTTGGATATGATTATTCTACACTATCATGCTCATATTTATAAAACTCAGTGCCTCTGTGAAAGGTAAGGATGACTACTGCGTTTGTGGTGCAATCAGAGCATTCCGTGTGTTGAAGTTGTTTTAACGCAAACCAAAGATGCCTTTTAAAAAACAATTTTACATCATATTCTTATGGATGCCAGTGCTGTGTGTGAAGTAATTTAAGGTGGTTCTGACAAGGGTCGTCGGCATCTTCATATCCGGTCACATGGGAGGCAAGCCACTCCCATCCGGTCACATGGGTGGCAAGCCACTCCCACAAAGGAGGCCACACCCACAGAGTAGGTTCGAACAATTTTGGAAACCCACCACTGGTAGAAAGGAAGGTGATATAGATAAATTTGGTATAGATAGAAGTGTACTTTCAATTGATTCAGCCTATTGAGCCAGTCTAGAGAAAAGAGGAAGAAGAGAGTAAAGAGAAAAGATGAAAGAGAAGAAAGGAAAAGGACTAGGGTGATATGATAGAAGTATTCCATATCTTTGAGGGGCTGCCACAAAGAAGAGAGAGTCAACTTATTTTCCAAATCACCTGTAGGCAGTACAAGAAACAGTTGATGGAAACTAATCAAAGAGAAAAGCTAACCCTGGAAGAAACTTCCTAACGGTGAAGATACCAGTGGGCAGCGATAGAATTCATTTTTTTTTTTTACTACCAGTTCTGTGGTTGTGGCTTGGTGGGCGTGGCAGGAGAAGGATTCTGCAAAATCTCCATTCCCACCCCACTCTGGGGCCAGCCAGAGGTGGTATTTTCCGGTTCTCCGAACTACTCAAAATATCTGCTACCGGTTCTCCAGAACCTATCAGAACCTGCTGAATTTCACCCCTGCCAGTGGAACAGATTGCCTTCAAAAGTTGTAAGGGTTTCACCACTGGAGGTTTTTAAGAAAAGACTGGACAGTCACCTATCTGAAATGGTATAAGGTTTCTTGCTTGAGCAGCGGCTTGGACTAAAAGACTTCCAAGGTCCCTTCCAGTTCTATTCTGATTGATTGATTGATTCCTTTCTTCCATTCACACATTCAGCCATGCACACGCACACGCACACACACACATGCACGCACGCGCGCACACACACACACACACACATATATATAGAGCCGAGGTGGCGCAGTGGTTAAATGCAGCACTGCAGGCTACTTCAGCTGACTGCAGTTCTGCAGTTCGGCTGTTCAAATCTCACCGGCTCAGGGTTGACTCAGCCTTCCATCCTTCCGAGGTGGGTAAAATGAGGACCCAGATTGTTGTTGGGGGCAATATGCTGACTCTGTAAACCGCTTAGAGAGGGCTGAAGGCCCTATGAAGCGGTATATAAGTCTAACTGCTATTGCTAACTAACTGCTATATATATACAAATAATTGAATGAGCCACCCATTAGCTTCCCGTGCCTCTGTCAAAGAAGGAGCTTCAGTATATTCCATCAAGATAGATATAGATAACAAGTTTCCTTGACTCTCTTCTAATTTTCTCACATCACATACTTAAGAAGATAAGGTGAAGGCATCAAGGAAGAGTCCTACGAACAACCACATTATGTGCCAAGAGTGTTATTTATTGCTATTGATAGGCAGGAATAAGCAAAATCCATTCGTATGCATCACTATTCCTTGGGTGGGGTCAAGGGGAGGTGGGAAGACCAAGAACAAAAAGAGTAATTTAGAAAAGAAACACGTAAATAGTCTCATTTTTAAGAGCATCTTAAGAAGACCTAAACAAAAGTTTAGATAAAATCAGATATTCTGTCAGAAAACCGATAAACAGAACTATACGTCCCTGCTTGAACCATTTATGATAACCATAAGCAGATAACTATAACCGTAAATTATGTAACTACATAAGTAGATAACTGCAAGTAGAATAATAACTCAAAAGCACAAGGGAATTCAACAACATTTCCCTTGAGCTTTTCTTCTATTATTTGGAATAGTTCAAGTACAAAATACACAGAATGAAGTTACTTAAACATGTTTTTAAGTAGTTACGTATAATTATGTATTACACAAGTTTAATGCTATGAAGATTTTCAGGAGAATAAGACAGCATAGAACATAGAGCATAGGATAACCAAGTGGGAAGGGACCTGGGAGAACCCCTTGCACAATATCTTGCCCAAGCAAGAGACCCTATACCAGGGGTGAAATTTGGCAGGTTCTGACAGTTCTGGAGAACAGGTAGCGGAAACTTTGAGTAGTTCAGAGAACCAGCAAATACCACCTCTGACTGGCCCCAGATTGGGGTGGGAATGGGGATTTTGCAGTATCCTTCCCCTGCTATGCCCACAGAACCAGTAGTAAAATTTTGAATTTCACCACTGCCCTATACCATTTCAGACAAATGGTTGAGCCGAGGTGGCGCAGTGGATAAAGGCAGCACTGCAGGCTACTTCAGCTGACTGTTAGCTGCAGTTCGGCGGTTCAAATCTCACCGGCTCAGGGTTGACTCAGCCTTCCATCCTTCCGAGGTGGGTAAAATGAGGACCCGGATTGTTGTTGGGGGCAATATGCTGACTCTGTAAACCGCTTAGAGAGGGCTGAAAGCCCTATGAAGCGGTATATAAGTCTAACTGCTATTGCTATTGCTGTCCCGTCTGTTCTTGAAAGCCTATAGCAGTAATGGGGCACACACAATATCAGAAGGCAAGCCATGAGAGACCGCCTCCTGCCAATTACCTCCCATAGACCGATTAGATTTCACAGGTTAGGTCTCCTCCGGATTCCATCTGCCAGCCAATGTCGGCTGGCAACTCCCCGGGGGAGAGCCTTCTCTGTTGCAGCTCCAGCCCTCTGGAATGACCTCCCCGTGGAGATCCGGACCCTTACTACCCTCCCGGCCTTCCGCAAAGCCACCAAGTCCTGGCTGCTCCAGCAGGCCGGGGGGCTTGTGAAACATCCAGCCCCACGGAAACTGTGAATGTTGCATTTTTTTAAAGTGTTGTCTTTGTCTATTTATCCCCCTCTCCTTGTCTATTGTGAGCCGCCCGGAGTCCTTCGGGAGTGGGCGGCATACAAGACAAATAAACTAAACTAATAAACTAAACTATTCCACTGGTTGTTCTCATCGTTAGGAATCTTTTTTTTTCTTAATTCTAGTTTGTTCCTCTCCTTGACTAGTTTCCATCCATTGGTTCTGAGCTTGCCTTCTGGCAAGCAGCAAGACTAGTTTATGGAGATGGGACTGTACACTTCAAGTAAATGGTTTTCTTAAATGTCTTGCTGAAAGTATATTAGAAGGCTAACAACAAAATAGTTACATGTCCCCTTTTAAAGTGAAAGGGTTATTCCAAACCTATAATCAACCAATAAGATGTTAATGTTAGGCTCTACTCTTCTGAACATGAACATTAATCAGGGGGTCTTTCTGCAAGCAATGAGATAATTTTAATCTTCTTAATTCTACCATGTACAATGAGGGAAGTACAAAGTCTAATATAGAAACAAATTATCATGTATCACAATCTATTTCTGCAGTACTTTATCAGAAGTAAAAACCCAAATAATCTAATAAACGCAAAATAATGAAATCCTGGTTACTCATCTTTGTCATCATAAATGTTTTCGCTACAGTAAACAAGCATATTTTTTTAGCTGAATCTAAAGGTGCTACAGAAGGTCTGATAGATTTTTTTTTCCCAGAGATATTTTGCAAGTAAAATTAAAAAAAACCAAAAGGAGTCTTTACATAAACATATTTAGTGACGGAAAAGTGTTTGCTTTCCTTTTTGAAAATTGATCAGATAATTTCTGTTTGTTGCCAAATAGAATCTCATCAGATTTTCCATTCAATCTTTAAGTATTAGGACAAGATATAATAAGGAAGCTTTAATTTTATGCCTTTTCTCCTTTTAGAATGTCTTTGCCTCTAGGTAAGTTGAATATGTAAACCCATTCTTCCTAAAATTCCATCCAGTTGATTTTAAAATAGCTTGATGCAATTTTCTGCTTGTTTGATTTTTAAAAGAATCTTAGAGCAAAATTCCAGTTGAGAAAATTAATTGGACTGAACTACCCAACTGAATGCAGCTAAACTGGCTTGTATTATAACCCACATATACATATTAGTAAAATTTACCATTCATTGGATTTGAAGCAAGAAGTTTTCAATTATACATACATAAATACACAAACACACACAAACACACACACCTGGTTAGAGTGCAGCATTGCAGGCTACTTCAGCTGACTGCTAGCTGCAGTTCAGCAGTTCAAATCTCACCGGCTCAAGGTTGACTCAGCCTTCCATCCTTCCAAGGTGGATAAAATGAGGGCCCACGTTTTTGGGGGCAATATGCTGACTCTGTAAACCACTTAGAGAGGGCTGTGAAAGCACTATGAAGCAGCATATAAGTCTACATGCTATTGACATACACCCTATATGTGTATATATAAGTATGTGTTGATATATATATATATATATATATATATATATATATATATATATATATATATATATATATATATGTTATATTTATGCTGATAAATAAATAAATTTATGCTGATAAATAAATAAAGGGAGACTAGTATAGATCTATTTCAAGCTATTTAGCTCTCATCAGCTAGCCATACCCAAGTTTTTGGGAATCGAACCTGTGCTCTATTGCCTCCCAGGCAGGGAGTTAACCATTTGAGCTACAGAGAACGACTCCTTATATATATATACATACATACATACATACATACATACATACACACACACACACACGTGTGTGTGTGTGTGTCAGTGTCTGTGTCTGTGTCTGTGTATCTTTCAACACATACTTACATACATACACACATATAGGGTGTGATGGCTCCACAATTACAGACTTTGAACTTGTCGGCTGGGAAGTTGACGACTTGGGTTCGAGACTGTGCAATGGAGTCAGCTCCTGTTACTTACTCCAGCTCCTGCCCACCTAGCAATTCCAAGGCATGTGAATGCAAATAGAAAAATAGTAGATACCACTTCAGCGGGAAGATCACAGTGTTCTGCACATCTCAGGGTCTAGTCACGAGGACCACATGATCACAGAAATGTCTTCAGATAACATTGGCTCCCTTGGCTAAGAAGCAAAGATGAACACTTTCCTTTTCCTTTTCCTTTTCCTTTTCCAATACCTACCTACCTACCTACCTACCTACCTACCTACCTACCTACACACACACACACCCCTACCCTGTTTTCCCCAAAATAAGACCTCCCTGGATAATAAGCCCAATTGGACTTTTGAGCTCATGCGCTAAAAAACAAGCGCTCCCTCCAAAATAAGACCTCCGCCAAAATATTGCAACACAGCAGCAGCCATGAGGTGACCACGCTTGCTGCCTCCTGTACTTCAACAATAATAAGATCTCCCTGAAAATAAGGCCAAGGGCTTATTTCAGGGGTCAAAAGAAAATAAGACCTTGTCTTATTTTCAGGGAAACACGGTATATATCTACATACATGCATACATACATACATACATGCCAATAATAATTGCACCTATTCTATATAGACAGAAGGCTGCTTTGTAAGGTTAAATAGTTGGCTGGAACAATCTAACAAGCAGATTGTTGTGGGACACAAGCTAAGATAAGGATTCTGCACAGGAATACTGAATGTATATAAGCCTATTATACAAACATTTCTTCTGTCACACTTATAGCTAAAAATTGAATCTGTAGGTCAGGTCTAAAGAGAAGAATGGAGGAGACATTCTTAGCATTTTTTCAATTCACATTTTTAAGACAAGCGTTTTCATTCATGCTGGAGATACCAACTCAAAAATAGGTATTCATAAATATACAGAGAGGTGCAGGTGTATTTTAAGATACAGGTGTACTTTAAATTAAATACAAAGAGGGCAGTGGCTATCTCAGTTTTTGAAGTCTAGATTCAGCCTTTTATTTCTAGTATGTTCCAAGCTCCATTCTGCTCCCTTGGAAGTGAGTGGTTCCAATATACTCTTAAGGTAAAAGAACGTTGTAGTATATCATAGAAACAGTTCTAATAACTTATTTTGAACTTCCTTTCAGGAATAAAGCTGGGGAAAATATAAACAATCATATTGGTATGCAAAGTGGAAACAAACAAATGAATTCCAGATGCTCCTAGAAGACATAAATCCTCAATTCTATATATCTCACCTGTCTTAAGTCTTATCCCTAAATACATCTTAGAAAACTTCAAGATTAAATTTACAAATCAATTTTAAATAGTACAGAAGACACTACTCATTTTCTTAGCCGATAGTGCCAGAATGGGGTTCTCATACCTCTTACTTATATGATATATATTCAATACCATGTCTAGATCTGGTTAATTCTCTAATAGAAATTGGAAGAGTTATAATTTAAATGTCATTTTAAATATGAGCAGTACTAATAGAACTCCTTCCTAATCTAGATCCTCCGAAATGCAGAGTCCCAAAGTTGTTTTTTTTTAAAAAAGCAGTTGGACTTTCTTGATTTTCCTTGAAAACATTTTGCTTCTCATCTAAGAAGTTCTTCAGTTCTGACTGAATGGTGGAGAATGGAAGGGTTCATATTCCTTAAAGCCATCTCTTTCTGAGAGTCCTTAAGGCCACTTTGAGGTCATCAAGGTCACCTAAATGGGTATGGGACCTTTTGAAAAACAACTTTGGGATAACCGTAACCTGGATGATTGAGAATCTCCATAGATGTTCTGAATGCTCTGGATTATAATTTTGACCATTCCTGGCGTCATTCAATCATTGGCCATGTTGGGTTGAAAACTCTGCAAATAATAATCCAACACACCCAAGATATATTTGGCTAGGGATTGTCATGGTTAGGTGGGATTTGACACAGATCATGCAGAATAGACTTTTGCATGTAGATACTTGCACAGCAGTTGAAATTGATGTATGCACTGGAATTGTCAAAGATACATACTGGTAATCAATATTAAAAGCATGTTGTTGTTTTTATTAGTTGCGAAGTCATGTCCGAACCATCGCAACCTCATGGACAATGTTCCTCCAGGCCTTCCTGTCCTCTACCATCTTCTGGAGTCCATTTAAGCTCACGCCTACTCATTACCCATGGATAGTACCAAACAACAACAAAAAGGAAGCATTGTTATTTTGTCAATATTTGTTGGGTTGATTTGTGTCTTGTTTCATGTATGTTTTTGATTTTTTTTAAAAGGATCTTTGGCTGTGTGTTTTTCCTTTGCTGTACATTTTCAGTTCATATGCAGCATACCATTTCAAAATGATTATAATTATGCCTTGAGTTAATAGAGCCACATTTGCTGTTCTCCAGAGAGTTATATAGTCAGAGTTCAATTAATGAAGATTAAAGATCACTGCTGATCAAAATAATGGTTGCTTATTTTAAAAAATATGAAAGCCGTTCATCATAATGTGATTTTTAGGAGCTTTTTGTTCATAATTCACCACACCTATTTAGGTAGCACTACTAGTAAAGAGGCAAAAAAGTCCATATGCAGTTATCTATTATCATATACTTTCTTTGCGCTGTTCATCAGTCTCATTAATTGTTTGTTCTGATTTCTCCCATTCTTTTTATTAGTATGATACTTAGACCATGAATACAAACACTTAAGCCAGCATTTCTACAATATTAAGACAGATTAACAAGTACCCACTTACACTTTATATAATTCAGCTGGAGAAACAAATGCAATCATGCTATTCTGCAGAAATGCTGAAGCCGGAATAGCTTTCAATATTCTGTTTTTAGGGATAAGGGGTTTTAATGATTCTGGGCTCTTCAGGCTGTTAAAGATTACAGTATTCCATGAATGAACAGTCATGTTCTAAAGATACCTCTACAGAAATGTAGCAAAGAGTTAGTGTTTAAATACTATCAGTTACTCTATGCCTCGTAGCTTGTATATGGAGGAGTTTCAGCATCATAGCAGGGATCAAGGCAAAATCATTTTTTTTAAAAAATCCCATTGTGTTTGAACAGGCACTATAGAAGAGAAATTGGCCCCAAAACATCCCAATATCTAAATGTCTTATATGGTACGTAAGATGTAATATAATGGTTATAGTTAGTTTCAGTGTTTTGATGTTTTAGTTTTAGCTTTAGGTTTTTTTATAGTTATTGTGCTGAGACAATATCCAAAATATTTTGACCTCTACAGGGGCAAAAGCCTATCTGGAATTCAATGGAGAGGGTCTATTCCAATGTTTGATCAAAATCTATTCAGAATAAGAATGCAGCTTTCCAGAAATAGCTGATCAAAAGATCCGAGTGCTTTCCTGTTGGCCATGATTTCTAGGACTGCTGGGAGCTGAAGTTCACCATCATCGAGAAGGTTATGTGGTCTTTTAGTACCAATTTAGTAGACTATGAAGAGTCTGCTAGGTCAAGCACAACATTCCCATGGATGGAGATGAGAGGTGGGTTCCTACCAGTTCGCACCTATTCGGTAGAACCGGTTCGTCAAATCTACTGAACCGGTTAGAAGAGGTTCCACCAGTGGACCCAGAAAGCAGGCCACACCTACAGAAGAGGTTCCAAATTTTTTTGAAACCCACCACTGGTCCTTGGATATGATTATTCTACACTATCATGCTCATATTTATAAAACTCAGTGCCTCTGTGAAAGGTAAAGATGACTACTGCGTTTGTGGTGCAATCAGAACATTGCGTGTGTTGAAGTTGTTTTAACGCAAACCAAAGATGCCTTTTAAAAAAACAAGTTTACATCCTATTCTTATGCATGCCAGTGCTGTGTGTGAGGTAATTTAAGGTGGTTTTGACAAGTGTCGTCGGAATCTTCATATCCGGTCACATGGGCAGCAAGCCACTCCCATCCAGTCACATGGGTAGCAAGCCACTCCCACAAAGGAGGCCACACCCACAGAGTAGGTTCGAACAATTTTTGAAACCCACCACTGATGGAGATGTTATTCCTTTCTTTTTCCAATCAAATATGGGAATTCTGTAAGGAAGGCAAGAGATGGAGCTTGTTCATTCCACTTTCCTCTGCAATTCCAATTTCACCTAAAGGGTTGAGTGAGATTTTGGAAGGGTGTCAGAAATGGTGCCTGCAGTCACTGAATAAAGAGTTCATTTATTCTTATTTTGCCACAGGAAATGTAGTGGGCATTAACATTATAGGACATAGTGGGTATTAACATTAACATTTGGATTACTGCATCAAAATGCATCAAAGTTGTTGAGATTCTGGAAAGAGTATAGAGAAGAGCAACTAAGATGATTAGAGGGCTGGAGGCTAAAATGAAGAATGTTGCAGGAATTGGTATGTCTAATCTAATGAAAAGAAGGACTAGAGGTGATAGGAGGCTTCCAATATTTGAAGGTCTTCTACAAAAGTAAGGGAGTTAATTTATTATCTAGAAGGACTAGAAGGGAAGACAAGAAACAATGGATGGAAACTAATCAAGGAGACAAGCAACCTAGGAGAAAATTCCCAATGGTGGAAATAATTAACCAGTGGAATTGCTTGCCTCCAGAAGTCGTAAGTGCTCCATCACTGGAGATTGGATCACTGAGACAAGAAGACAAGAAGAGATTGGATAATCACTTACATGGAAGGGTACAGGGTCTCCTGCTTGTGCAGGGGTTTGGACTAGATGACCTCCAAGTCCCTCCCAACTTTGTTATTCTGTGAGATTGGTAAAATGAAAAATATATCCCCCTCTCTACATATGGCATGATATGTGGCAGAATTTATCTCTTGAACCAAGAGACAGATCTATCAATAAGACAATTAGTGTTAATATAGTTCTTCTTCAGTTTTGAGAACATGAGATTTTTCCAGTCAGATGATTTTGGTTAAATAGAACTAGGTGCAATAAGAAAAAGAAAAAATCCTTCAATTCACAATGTATTGATCTTATTAAAATTCACAGTTTTTTTTTAATATAGGGAATTTTAATATGGAATTAAGCTGTGAGATAGGTGAATATGTACCAATTATAGCGTCTACTATTTTATAATGTTTGATATATATTTTAGTAATGGCAAACATGAATAAACTCCCAAAATGTTATTTTCACAGAGTTAAATATTAGGGGAGAATCAAGTGATCAAATATTAAATTATAAGCTGAGTGGCAATAAATTAAATAGTAGACATTTTTCACAGCACAAAGAGTATAATTTCAGTATAAATTAAAGAACAAATCCCATGATTCATTTCATAAATAACTAAGCAAAAGGTATTCACACTTCAAGCTGCTTCCACACTCCAACTGCTTCCATACAAATAATAAGGAATCTATTGCATTTGTGCATGAATCCTGTGATTTAATTGATGTATTTCTTCTATTGATAAAATATAAAACATCTATTATATAGGAAAATGTCTTCTGGTATAAGGTGTAAACAGGTGGTATCCCAAAGTGCTAATTCAACAGGCAAATGGACTTTGTTTTTTCCTTGAGGACATTTTACTTCTCATCCAAGGAGCTTCTTCAGTTTTGAAGTTCTCATCCAAGAAGATTTTCAGTTCTCATCCAAGAAGTCAGAACTGAAGAAGCTTCTTAGATGAGAAGTGAAACATCCTCAAGACCTTTGGGAGAACCGTGACCTGAGTGACTGAGAATCTCCAGAGATATTCAAACATGGTAGTGGCAGTAATGGGAAAGGCAACTTCTTCAAACACAAAAGAACACTTTCCCTCTTGTAGCAATTTCAACAGGGACATAAAACAGAGAATATTATGCTCAAGCCAAATATATCAGTGACTGCAAATTTTAGCTTTGATGCAGTGGTGGGTTTCACATTTTTTTCTGTAGGTGTGGCCTGTTTTGTGGGAGTGGCTTGGGTGTCATGTGACTGGGTGGGAGTGGCTTGGTGATCATGTGACCAGGTGGGAGTGGCTTGGAAGTCATGTGAAGGGGTGGGCATGGCCAACTTGTAAAATGTGGTGAAACTCACTTAACAATGCTGTTGCTTAGCAACCAAAATGTTGGCTGGCATTTGAAGCACGAAAGTCTTAAAGCTGTCAAGTTACAAAACCTTTGCGCCCCTAACCCTTTAGGAAAAAAACCTCAGGGGTGTTCAAACTTGACAGCTTTAAGACTTGTGGACTTCAACTCCCATAATTCCTCCTCTCGCTCTTCATCTTGATGATGTGGAGATGGGGTGGGAAGGAACTGGAACCGGTTCTAAATGGCACTGTAGATTTGTGGAACCTCTTCTATAGAAGAGGTTAGAACTGACAGGAACCCACCCCTAACATCACTGTCCTACTGTCCCCATTTATCTGTACCCATTTCCTGTGTTCTTATTCATGTTTATTCTTATTCCTGTTATCTTGTACATGAATGACAAATTAAATAAATACTGTACATAAATAAATAAAATAAAATAAAACTTACAAAATTATGAAAGGGAATTAAGACACAGTCACCTGAAATCCAGATATTTGGTAATCCTCCAAACATTACTATTGTTCATTGGATCCCAAGCCCACATATTGGTAAAAGATGACTGAAAATCTGGAGCTCCACATCTTGACCAATCCTGTTTTAATTGCAGAAGTGAAAATCAGGAAATCTCACGAACAGAGAAAACGAAGTCAGGAGCCAAAGATATAAATCAAAGAAGGCAATTGTGGCTGAAAAAAATAGAAGAAACCAAGATAACAACAATTAGGATAAGATTTACAACCTGTTGTTTTCCAGCAATGAGTACTTTTTGTGCAGAAATGAGTTTTGCAGTTCCTTCTCCATTTCATCTAATTCCAGATAAACTTAGTATTTATCAAGAGTTTGTTTAACCTTTTGTCTCAGTTTACAGTGTGCTTTGCAGTAGGAGCAGATTGAATAATTCTGGAATATGTTTCAAGGCCAGAGACCAAAATGGATCTTCCCCAATCAAAGATGTACACAGTCTTTAACTTTTTCCATCTCTACAGAAGAATTCTTAGACTGATTCATAACCACATGCCTTGAAATAAAAGGATTCTCTGCACTTTCTATTTAGAACAGCGGCTTGTAAGAGGAGAATATCCTTGATGGTCTCCTTACAAAATTCATACAATGAGGAATCTTGGCTTATCAGGATTCTTGATACACAGAGCTCTGTAATTAGGATTGATGAGCCATGGTGGCGCAGTGGTTAAATGCAGCACTAC
Organism: Thamnophis elegans; assembly: GCF_009769535.1. Classification (NCBI taxonomy): domain Eukaryota; kingdom Metazoa; phylum Chordata; class Lepidosauria; order Squamata; family Natricidae; genus Thamnophis; species Thamnophis elegans. The sequence goes on from NC_045544.1 coordinate 10,319,229, forward strand.
AGGCTACTTCAGGCTGACTGCAGTTCAGCAGTTCAGCTGTTCAAATCCCACCAGGCTCAAGGTTGACTCAGCCTTCCATCCTTCCGAGGTGGGTAAAATGAGGACCCAGATTGTTGTTGGGGGCAATATGCTGACTCTGTAAACCGCTTAGAGAGGGCTGAAAGCCCTATGAAGCGGTATATAAGTCTAACAATTGCTATTGCTATTATGATTAAAATGTCCCTGTTTTGATTCAAGCTTTACAGATAAAGAGAGGAAGGAAGGAGAGACTTCATGGCTTGCCAGATTTCTTACAAATTTTGGAAACTCTGAAAAAAAAAATCTGCTGTACCTTCATACCTTTTTCTAAGCGGACATCAGAGTTGGGCAGGTTTGCTGCTAAATTTCTTCTAACAATGACATCAATTCATTGCCTGCATCCGACTTTTTTTCTTAAGCTTATGATATATGGAGCAAAACTTAAGAGTCCTGTCCAGGCAAGGGAAATCAAATCAATTTTTCCCCATGCCAGTAAAAAGAGATTGAAACCTTTCACCCATAAGGTCTTTGATTTCATTTTCTTCCTGTTGCAGGTTCACACTCATTTATTCAGCTCTGTTAGGAAATGAAGTCCAATCACTAAATTCCATCTCTGTGATAGAGCTTTGCTGAAAAGAAAGTGCAGCCCTAAAAAAGTAGATTTTACAAGAAGAAAATGTTATGTCTTGAGGTCTGCATCTAGTAACAGCTGTCATGACCTTGACATAAGTTCTGAAAAGATCAGAAACTAAGAAGTTAGGAATTTAACCATACAATAAAGGCTGGTCAATTAATACTGATTTAGATGGAAGAATTTTAATTGGTCTCCATTCTGTGAGACCCATGAAAATAAATACCTAACAAGAATAACTTTTGCTAATACAATAAATCTCAAGTGCTAATTTCCAATTCCTACTTCATGGTGTAAAAATATTATCTACATTATGTTAAAAAAAATAGCAATAGCAATAGCAGCTAGACTTATATACCGCTTCATAGGGCTTTCAGCCCTCTCTAAGCGGTTTACAGAGTCAGCATATTGCCCCCACAGTCTGAGTCCTCATTTCACTCACCTCGGAAGGATGGAAGGCTGAGTCAACCTTGAGCCAGTGAGATTTGAAGCATTGAACTGGAGATAGCTGTCAGCTGAAGTGGCCTGCAGTACTGCACTCTAACCACTGCGCCACCTCGGCTCTTTTAATAACATCAATAACATCAAGCAGATGTTAAACTCCACTTTCAGATCAGTCTCAATCTTGTCCAATAAAACTTATTCCTCTTCCATATCATCTTTTCAACATAATCTATCCATAGAGGCAGACACGCCTAAAATTAGCTTCTGGATGCATTGTTCAAAAATATCCTTCACTATATCTGATCAAATTAGTGTGTCAAATTTAAATGATAGGCTACAAGAATGAAATTGAAGAAGATGTGAGACTGGGTATACAAATGAAACCAGCTGATGTCTTCATAATTAAAAGTACTGGATAATTTTTTTCTATATAAGATTTACAAAAGAGACTGTTTTGTAAAGTCTTGAAGAATTTTGTTAGATGGGCAAAGAATGAAACCATGTTCTAGGACATTATGTGAATAAGCTTTTTTATCTTTTGAATTGTAATAACATTTTTATTAAACAAGAAAATTAATCTGTTAAATTGGCTAAAAATCAACACACAGCACGAAACAAGCCACTGAATTTTTCAAGAAGTCTATCTCAGTTCAGGACTTCCATTGGGGATCAGTGGTGGATTAGACATTTCCAAAGGAAGAAGAATAAATACACATTCAAGTTGTGCTGAAAATGCCTCAGTGACTCTCAGCACAAGAAACAATGTATAGACAAGAAATGATAAATACACATAAACAGGTAATCTACCATAATATATTACAATTGTTTCAAGAGGAATGTAAAATAAAATCAACAACTTTTAATAGTAGATGGATATATTTTCAATGGTTTGCCTATAGACAATTGTTACAAAATTTTAAATGGATAAAAGAGCATATGGTTTTCAACATTGTAGATCTGCATTGGAAAAGTATAATTGCTAAAATGTATAAACTTTTACAGCAGCACAAGTCAAAGAATGATGATAAAATGGGCAAAAAATGATTTCAATATACAAACAGAACAATGGTAACATAAGTGGTTGAAATGAGTGAACTTATATTATATTATAATCATTAAGAGAATGTCTGTAAAGTGATGTGTTGTTGATATATGTCACCAGAATGTCAATGGTATGTCACTAGAATGTACTTTAAATTTATGTTGCAATTTTAAACAACACAAAGAGACATTTTATCATCTTGAATGGATGTGTAAAAAAGTCAGAAAGTTTTGGATAACATATACATACACTAATGCAGAAAATTTTCAAGATTAACATGCAATTGAGACTAGATTTTTTTTTTCCCCTTTTGGAATTAATGGACAGATGGTAAAAAAAAAGTCATGGAAGTTTGTTTTTATATATGACAAGTGCAGTGAGATTATTATATGTGCAAAAATGAAAAAAAACGTGACCTTAACCTTAATGGAGGAATAGTTAATGAGTATAATAGAACTTGGAGTGATGGCTAAATTAATTAGAGAAAATATATCATCTACATTCCTCTCTTTCTTCTTCTTCTCTTTCTTCTTCTTCTTCTTCTTCTTCTTCTTCTTCTTCTTCTTCTTCTTCTTCTTCTCCTCCTCCTCCTCCTCCTCCTCCTCCTCCCCCCTTCCTTCCTCCTCCTCCTCCTCCTTCTTCTTCTTATTCTTCTTCCTCCTCCTCCCTCCTCCTCCTCCTTCTTCTCCTCCTCCTCCTTCTTCTTCTTTTTAAATTTTGTATTTGTTTTTGTTAGTTTTTTTGTGTTAAAATTCTTAATATTTTTTTAAAAAAAGAGAAATATGTCCCTTGACTGTGAATAAAGATTCCATGCCTCAAAATTACAGAATCATAAGATAATAAAGTCGTTTTCTTGCTATAGGAAAAATAACAAAAAGTAAAAATATTCCAAGAGCGTATTCAATTTTCTGTTCATTTCCTTATACAGTTTTTTTTAAGTTCATTTCACTTTCCCCCCCTATTGCTCTTGTAATTGTTTCAGTTGACCTTAGGAATGTCACCAAGGGCTTAGAACAAAGAACTACCTCTGCTTACATGGGACATGGATGTCTTAATGAGCAAAAGCACCTATATTGGTGACATCCACACCTGTTGATCCACATACCAGCTCTATTTGCATCATATGGTGACTGCCTCATGCTTAACAGGTATAAGAGTGAGAGAATATGAACTTTCCCCTCTCTTCTACTTAGACTTTAAACCTTTTAGTGAGGCTACCGCCTCCTTCTTTTTCTCTTCTTCCAGTAGTGAGAAATACAAGAGGTGTGGTGATATAATGCGTCATTGGTAGCAGAGGTAATTGTAATTGTAAGTTTATTTATAGGCCGCCCTTTTCCCTGAGGGGACTCAGGGCGGCTTACAACTTGTGGGGAAGGGAATACAGACAGTGACATATAAAAACAGTACATAATTAAAAATAGAAACAACATTCATCATTCGGGTGGGGACGAATTACAATCTTTAACCCCAGGCCTGACGGGATAGCCAGATCTTGAGGGCTGTGCGGAAGGTCTGGAGGGTGGTGAAATTCAGCAGGTTCTGACCAGTTCTGGAGAACCGGTAGTGGAACTTTTGAATAGTTTGGAGAACTGGCAAATACCACCTCTGGCTGGACCTAGAGTGGGGTGGGAATGGGGATTTTGCAGTATCCTTCCCCTGGAGTGGGGAGGGAATGGAGATTTTGCAGTATCCCTGGAGCAGGGTGGGAATGGGGATTTTGCAGTATCCTCCGCCTGGAGTGGGGTGGGAATGGGGATTTTGCAGTATCCTTCCCCTGGAGTGGGGTGGGAATGGGGATTTTGCAGTATCCTTCCTCTGGAGTGGGAAGGGAATGGAGATTTTGCAGTATCTTTCCCCTGGAGTGGGGTAGGAATGGGGATTTTGCAGTATCCTTCCCCCTGGAGTGGGGTGGGAATGGGGATTTTGCAGTATCCTTCCCCCTAGAGTGGGGTGGGAATGGAGATATTGCAGTATCCTTCCCCTGGAGTAGGGAGAGAATGGGGATTTTGCAGTATCCTTCCCCTGCCACACCCACCAAGCCACGGCCACCAAGCCATACCCACAGAACCGGTAATAAAAAAATTGAATTTCACCACTGATTGGAAGGCTATATATAGGTAGTCCTTATATAGTGACTGCCTCATTAAGTGACTGCTCACAGTTATGATGGTGATAAAAAAGTAATTTTTAGAAACCAACCCTTACATTTATGACTTGCGCAGGTCAGTAAAGCAAAGGAAACTGAAATAAGACATAAGCACAGGTGTGGTTTTGCTTAGCAAGTTATGGGTGACTTTGGGACCGCTTCACTTAATGAGCAGGTCTCAATTGTAGACACTAAACGGTGACTACCTGCACTTTGAATTTTAGCCTATTTCCTCCAGTTTTACATTATATATGAAGCAATCCTTCTTCGATTCTTGCTCATTGAAAATTCACCCACAATTTTTATTTCCAGTTTCAGTTCAGAATTGCTGTTTTCCAACCTAAGCCCCTTAAATCCTCCAGAGCTGTGCTCCTTTTGGTTCACCGACAAATGTGCGCTCGACAAAAGCACGCCGACAAAAGCACGCCTTCAACAAACAACTAATAACAATCTAATAACCCTAACCCTGACCCTGACCCTAACCCTAACCCTAACCCTAACCCTAACCCTAACCCTAACCCTAACCCTAACCCTAACCCTAACCCTAACCCTAACCTTAACTTAAAGCACACTTTTGTGGGCACAGTTTTGTCGGCATGTTGTTGTGGGTGCATTTATGACATCATGGTTTTTTCGCCGCGGTTTTGTCATGCACGCATTTGTCAGGTCACGCTCCATTCTAGTATCAGATTCAGTTCTGATCAACTGCAAATCTGCCCTGCCTTCTCTCTTCCAGCAACTGGTTACTATTCTTTGCAGCCATTTCATGTTGGGCTGCTGCCCTACCATCTTTTTTGCTGGCCATTTTTAAAAAATAAACTTGAGGTTGATCCAACAATGGATCATCTTATTAAGCGAATGAAATATCTTCATCCTTAGAACGTCATGTTCCATTCAACCCAGTGGTGGGGTTCAAATAATTTAACAACCGGTTCTCTTCCCTAATGATTTCTTCCAACAGCCAGTTCACCAAACTGCTCAGAAAATTAACAACCAGTTCTTCCGAAGCGGTGCGAACTGGCTGAATACCACCACTAATTCAACCTTTATAATTTCTACATGAAAATCTTCTTTTCATTTCTGCCAACATTGGATAAAGCATCTTCCCTTGGTTCTCCATGCCTTGCCCACATGAATGCCAAGCTTCCCTTCCCTTTAAAGCAAAAAAATCTTTAAGCTACAATGTTAGAATGTTGCTATTTTGTTTCCATGAAGCTCAGCTCTCAGTAGGAGCAAAAGAACAAACCACTACCTATTGCTTTGATTGCTGTAGCATCAAAGCAATGTTAAAGTAGGAAGAAGGAAAATGTCTGCATTCGTGTCATGGGGAGGGAAGTAAATCATCCATAAATTCAGACATCTGGGAAAACAAAGGAAAGGCAGGGGAGTAATGATCTGGAAACAGTGTTTAAAAGGAAAATGCAGACACCGGTTGACTGATCTACAGAGAAGCTAGTTAGCATGTCTTGCTTTCTCTGCATGAATGGAAATCTGCAGAGGAATAACCAGACAGATCTTAACATGGCTATGGACCAGACTGTCTACGAGGATTGTCACTGCATTCCAGACTGGAATTCTGAAGCTAACTTAAGAAACCTTCAGGAGCTGCATGGGAGGGAAACAGAATTGTCTTTGGTACTCCATTCTTAATGAGAATGCACCTGGCTTTGCATAAAAGCAACATCTGAGCAATAAAATCTCCTCATTCTGATCCTGAGGATCTGTCTAGACTTTGAATGTTCTTCCATGGCATCTCTAATTGTCCTACAGTGAAGGAGTCAACAACTTATGCCTTCTTCTTATGCTGCTCCTTCCTAGCATTATTCCTAGCCTATTTATTGGCAAAATCATCTCCATTTGGCTCGATCCAGGATATCTTCCCATGCCTTTCCTATCCTACCTGGTATGATCCACCCACATTTATTGGGTCTGCCAAGGGGCACCAACCATCAAGGCTAGATGCATAGCTGTACTATGCTATGTACTATGTATGTTGTAGGTATCTATGTATATATGTATGTTATCTATCTATCTATCTATCTATCTATCTATCTATCTATCTATCTATCTATCTATCTATCTATCTATCATCTATCTATCTATCTATCTATCTATCTATCTATCTATCCATCCATCCATCCATCCATCCATCCATCCATCCATCCATCCTATGTATGTTGTATGTATTTATGTATATATGTAAGTTATCTTCCTTCCTTCCTTCCTTCCTTCCTTCCTTCCTTCCTTCCTTCCTTCCTGCCTGCCTGCCTGCCTGCCTGCCTGCCTGCCTGCCTACCTACCTACCTACCTACCTACCTACCTACCTACCTACCTATCTCATGGCACGACATAACCGCGAATGTCAAAAGCGTGCCAACAACACCGCGGCGCTAAAACCGCGATGTCAAAAGCGCACCGACAACAGCGCGCCGACAACAGCGTGCCGACAGAAGCGCGATTTAACTTAAGGTAAGGTTTAGGGTTAGGTTTAGGGTTAGGTTTAGGGTTAGGTTTAGGGTTAGGTTTAGGGTTAGGTTTAGGGTTAGGTTTAGGGTTAGGTTTAGGGTTAGGTTTAGGGTTAGGGTTAGGGTTAGGGTTAGGGTTAGGGTTAGGGTTAGTTAGGTTTAGGGTTAGGTTTAGGGTTAGGTTTAAGGTTAGGTTTAGGTTTAGGTTTAGGTTTAGGTTTAGGTTTAGGGTTAGGTTTAGGGTTAGGGTTAGGTTTAGGTTTAGGTTTAGGGTTAGGTTTAGGGTTAGGGTTAGGGTTAGGGTTAGGGTTAGGGTTAGGGTTAGGGTTAGTTAGGTTTAGGGTTAGGGTTAGGGTTAGTTAGGTTTAGGGTTATTTTTAGGGTTATGTTACAGTGCGCTTCTGTCGGCGCGCTGTTGTCGGCGTGCTGTTGTCGCGCGGTTTTGATGGCGCGGTTTTGTCACCGCGCTTTAGTCACACGCGCTTTAGTCGACTGCAGTTTTGTGGTGGAACCACCTATCTGTCTGTCTGTCTGTCTGTCTGTCTGTCTGTCTGTCTGTCTGTCTATCTATCTATCTATCTATCTATCTATCTATCTATCTATCTATCTATCTATCTATCTATCTATCTATCTATCTATCTATTTATCCATCCATCCACCCACCCACCCACCCACCCACCCATCCACCCACCCATCTACCATATTTTTCGGAGTATAAGATGCACCAGAGTAAAATACGCATCAAGATTTTGAAGAGGCAATTTTTTTAAAAAAAAAGTATTTGCACTCTGCAGACCTCCCCAAAACGGGCCCTTTTTTGCAAAAATGCACCCATTTTTTTTCAAAAAAAAAAGGCCATGCATAGCTTATAAAGAGGCTTATAAAGTGCTTCTGAGGGCTGGGGGGGGGGAAAACGAGCAAAAACCAGCTCGTTGTTTGCTCATTTTTCCTCTCTCCATCCCCCAGGAGCACTCTGGAAACCTCCTAAAGGCTATGCATGACCATTTTTGCAAAGGGGGTGGGGCTTCAGGTGGGAAAAAATGCTGTATTCTGTGTATGACTCACCCCGATTTTCACCCTCTTTTTTGAGGGAAAAAGGTGCATCTTATACTCCAAAAAATGTGGGTATCTTTCCATCTATCCATCTGTCCACCTATCCACCTGTCCACCTGTCCACCTGTCCATCTATTTGGCATTACATCAATGAAGGGGCCCCACTGTATTTCTCTTGTCTTTCTTCATTATGAGCCTTCATAAAGTGCAACTCTTAGTGACCATCATTCATATCTATCCTGCAATAAGCTAAATATATTATACATTATATATCTTTATAAGCTAAGTATATGCAATCAAAATTAAAGGTACGATAAAGGGAATAATTTAAAAAAAACAGAAGGAAAACTGAGTGAGTTGTTATCTGTTTACGATTTTGAAATAGTTCCTTTTTTCAAAATGTCATGTTTCTGGTGAGAAAACTCATTTGCCTTTTGTTGTATATATAATAATGTTAAATTTCAAATCTCATTTGAAGGCTGAGTAAATCAGAATCAACCTTTCTGAAGTCAACATGGTTGTTATAGTGCAAACCAAAGGGTTAGATTCCAGAATTTTTTTTATTCTACTGTCTTTCAACCTTGTAAAACCTGGGGATTTTGAGCTTCAGAATTATTTAAATAAGGATTGTGCTGCAAGACATGCTTATAAAATATTTATATTATGACTAGGGCAGAAATAGATATTCCTAAATAAATTGAAGAGCAGGGAAAATTTATTTTCTATAATAAGGTCCAGTGTCTTCATTCATAACCTGAACTTTGAGAAGGAAGATGAAGAGGAGGAGGAGGAGGGAGAGGAAGAGGATGGAGAGGGAGAGGAGAAGGAGAAGAAAACAGGGAAAAGACGCTGAAGAACATAAAGTTTTTTTGTTCTGTGTGATCTTGTGTTTCCTCCACTGATGAATAAGTTTTGATTAAAGAAATGTGGAGAAATGAAGAGGGACAATCCAAGCATACAGCAATTTGCAATGTAATCCACAATTAGCTCAAGCTGAATAGTTCTCTAGCAGAATAGTTTTCAAGCCAGGAGCCAAGACCTTATCATGTATGACAATTAAAGCAGACAGTAGTTATTAGCAGGGTCTAACTATATCACTGAGTTTCTTATAATTACAATCTATATACAACTTACTTCAGGTCAAGCAATCTACTTTCAGATGATAGCATGCGAAGCAGTGGTGGGTTTCAAAAACATTTCAAACCTACTCCGTGGGTGTGGCCTCCTTTGTGGGAGTGGCTTGCCAGCCATGTGACCTGGTGGGAGTAGCTTGCCGGCCATGTGTGTTCTCTCTCTCTCTCTCTCTCTCTCTCTCTCCTTCCTTTTGCCTCTCTGTCCCTTTTTTCTTTTTTCTTTCATCTCTCTCTCACTCTTTTTCTTTCTTTTTTCTTTCTTTCTTTCTTTTTTCTTTCTTTCTTTCTTCCTTTCTTTCTCTTTCTCTCTCTCTCTCTGTGTCAGTCAGTCTGTCTGTCTGTCTGTGTCTGTCTGTCTGTCTCTGTGTGTGTGTGTGTGTGTGTGAGAGTGGTGGGTTTCAAAAACATTTCAAACCTACTCCGTGGGTGTGGCCTCCTTTGTGGGAGTGGCTTGCCAGCCATGTGACCTGGTGGGAATAGCTTGCCAGCCATGTGTTCTCTCTCTCTCTCTCTCTCTCTCTCTCTCTCTCTCTCCTTCTCCTTCCTTTTGTCTCTCTGTCCCTTTTTTCTTTTTTCTTTCATCTCTCTCTCACTCTTTTTCTTTCTTTTTTCTTTCTTTCTTTCTTCCTTTCTTTCTCTTTCTCTCTCTCTCTCTGTGTCAGTCTGTCTGTCTGTCTGTCTGTGTGTGTGTGTGTGTGTGTCAGTGGTGGGTTTCAAAAAATTTTGGAACCTCTTCTGTAAGTGTAGCCTGCTTTCCGGGTCCACTGGTGGAACCTCTTCTAACCGGTTCGGTAGATTTGATGAACCGGTTCTACCGAACTGGTGCGAACTGGTAGGAACCCACCTCTGATGCGAAGCCACACATCTCCATATGTTTAACAGTTGCCCCTAGATGCAATAGTGTGTAGGTTTATAGGTTCCAAGCTAAAGAAAGAGCTGCATGCATTTTGCCACACACCGTAGAAATAAATAGGACTTTCCTGCATGGGCAACTAGAGAAATGACAGATCTGTCAACTGATATGGTGAAATATTTGAGGATTGCACTGAAGCCTTCTTCAGGCTTCATGATTTTCAGCAGTGAATATCCATGATCTGATATGCCCCCTGTTTATGCAATGAAAAGAAAGCTACTAGCTTCAACTATTATGGCTAGTAGTTCTCAGTGGATAGCATGATGTGTGGTATATGTCCTGCTGTGTAACTTTGAGCATGGACTCGAGAAGATTGGGAAGAACAACTAGATAGACACACATGGAGATAGACACACATGAAGTTGAACACCACTGCCGCCCTCTCCATTGCAGAGCACAGCAGCTGATATCTCTACCTCAAAAACTTTGTATTTGTTTCACAAGATATACTTCTGCCTGGTGTATTATAATTCTGAAATGCAAGAGGCATACTAGCTACAAAACCACCCTCAGGATTGATTACCAAGGCTCAGTAGCAGTGGTGGGATTCAAATAATTTAACAACCGGTTCTCTGTCCTAATGACCAGCTGGGTAGGTGTGGCTCGGTGGTCATGTGACTGGGTGGGTGTGGCCAACTCAATGTCACTCAGGTCGATGGGCGCTTTGCCTTAGCTGTTACAATGTAATAAGGGTTAACCGGAGAGGCAGTTTCTGTAAGCAGGGCAACAAAGATGAGGCTAGAAACAACACCAGAACGTTTCCTTCCTGCCTTCCTTACAGGATTAGCCCTGTAAAGTGGGGAAAAACAAAAGGAGATTTCTTCCAACAACCGCTTCTCTTAACTGCTTAGAAAGTTACCAACCGGTTCTCCCGAATAGGTACGAACTGGCTGAATCCCACCACTGCTCAGTAGGCTAGGTGGTGTGCTAGAAGATGCCAACAGAACCCTCACAACAATCCCTATTTACACCACAATTCAAACCAATTAACTGGTATATGCTACAGCAACTGCTGTAATTCTGGAGATGTTTGGCAGTGCCATCAACACTAGTACATATCTCGCTGGAAAATGACTTTAGAAATTAAGATTAAGACAACTTGGAATAAAGGTCAGCTCGTGGAACTAAAGGAAGGTATGTAGGTTATGGTTTATACTTGGCTACTGAAAAAATACAAGACCTTACTGCCTCTAACTGCACTCAAAGAAGGATAAACATTTTTCTTCGGATATCTCTTGGTTGGAAGTGGATATTCAGGATCAAACTAGGAAGTCCTGCTGACTCCAATAAACCAATGGATAAACCAATAAACAGATGGAAACAGAAAGGAACTGTTGCAGGAGTGGGTTGCTGGGGGTTTGTACCCCGAGGTGGCGCAGTGGTTAAATGCAGCACTGCAGGCTACTTCAGCTGACTGCAGTTCTGCAGTTCGGCTGTTCAAATCTCACCGGCTCAAGGTTGACTCAGCCTTCCATCCTTCCGAGGTGGGTAAAATGAGGACCCGGATTGTTGGGGGCAATATGCTGACTCTGTAAACCGCTTAGAGAGGGCTGAAAGCCCTATGAAGCGGTATATAAGTCTAACTGCTATTGCTATTGTTATTGCTATTGTACGGGTTCAGGAGATCCTCTAGCGAAGATTCTATGGAGTTCGGTGAACCCCCAAATCCCACTCCTTGATTCCCAATGACAGCATCAAGTTGATAGGGAAGTTTGTAATTTTGTTGTCCTGATTTGGAGGCAAACGTTGACAAGAAGAATGGATGAAACTAAATCTCCAATGGCTGTGTTTGGGGCCAGGCTGGAAGTTCTCTTTGCTTGGAACTACGGGAGTGCATCACCCAATTCAGAATCTCTAGATGAAATAATTATGACATTGTGCAACATATCACAAGTATTTTGTAAATCTGACAAATACTGCCAGTGAAAGGTTGAAGTAGTGATCTGGGAATTTCTTTGTCCTTAAGGAAGTGGGGAAGAGGAAGGAGAATCTGCTTGGTAAAAGGAAAAAAAAATGATCGGAAGAGGTCAAGTGGAGTTGATATTTTACAGCGAGTTCTGCCTGAGGGTTCTTGATAAATATTTCTTGGAGGATCACATACTTCTGTACATGGTGCCCTGGGAAATATTTTTTTTGCAATGCTAGCTAGAGGCACAATACACCAGGGCATGTAAACCCAGCATGTAAGCTGGTAGAAAAGAGTTTTCTTATATATATATAAAGACTAATTAATGAGTCATCAGACCAAGAGGTTTAATTGGAAGAACTATCTTGCTAAGCTGCTTTGGAAAATGCAAAACCATGAATTTGGCAGAAGTAAACTTAGGATACTTCAAAATAAGAGAGAAAAGTGTAGACTAGGTGCATCTAAAATGATGCCTCGGTTATCAAATGGGTAGCAAAACAAATGGATCTTTCTGGTTAAATACATATATCCCTCTTCCATATGAGTCATTTTCTTTGGTATTCAATGCACATTAATTCAGAGCTCATTAATTTTTAGCTCTGCCCTTCTTTAACACACACACACACACACACACACACACACACTTTTAAAATAACTCATTCCCATTCCATTTAAACTTTATGTAGCTTTATACACTTTTACACAGAGAAGCCTGTGTAAAACATACCGTGTTGTCATTTTCACATTTTCAATCAACATTCATTTTACACATCAACTTCGTACCACATTTTATCAAGGTACACAATTTCATCTATTTATTCTGGTTTTTTTTCCCATTTATGTATAAGTTACAATGATTCACTCCATTCCACCTGTCAAATACAATTGTCTTGACATTTGCTGTGTTAACTTTCAAAGTTACTGTTGGTTGCATTATATAATTTATTCTAACATTCACTGCAAATCATTAAGGTTCTTAGCCAAATCATGCCGTTATCTGTGAATTAACTGTCAGGTTCCGAAGGGTTAATGCAAAGAGCCAAACACGGAGACGGTTTGAAAATGACGTTTATCTTCTTCCTCCAGCACGAACTGACCAACAAAGCACTAAGACAATGAATAAAGTGTCAGAGCTGACATCCTGTGCTCCCCACCACCTTTTATAGTTAGTTGGTAATCAGGCTAACACCACCACCACCCCAACATGCACACACCCATCACCCCGTGACCCAGAGTGAAACCCACCCGGCAATCAATCATGGATTGTTCACAGTCAGTTATCAGTTCTGGAATGTTTTCAGTGGAAACCTCCCTGTGGTCAATCATGAAGAGCTTTGTAGAGTTCTCAGCTGGACTACTTGTGGAGGAGGGAAATCTCCATCTGGTAAGCCCGAGTCTTGGCAGCAATGGCCAAGAGTCTATAGACATTGGCAATAAACAATTTGGCCAGCTTCCTAGCAGATGGAAGGCCAGGGCATTCTACAAAATGAGCCTGCTTGGAGAACCTGCTGTCAGATTCACAGGATACAATATACTTTTAACTTATCTAGTATTCCTCACATGTTTATCCATCAATACACTAAATAAACAACCAAGGGGGTAATCAACCCCCCTTTTCCCATGTTGAACTGTATGCTAAGCATTCCATTTATATTTCCATCATATACCACTACTATGTCATTCAACAATCAATGTTCAAATTTATATTCACCTTCCTGCAAGTGCAGAAAGTGACATATTTCTAATTGTTAGGTATAACTTAGTCTTCACACACACACACACACACACACACACACACACACACACAGAGAGAGAGAGAGAGAGAGACTCACGGCCACTCCATGAGTTGCTTGTCAGTGAAGTGGGTGGCATATACATTTGACAAATAAATAAAGTGAGAGAACAACATTATACACACTAATAAAGGACAATATTTACATCTCAGGGTTGAAATGTGGGGTCCTTTGTCCTCTCTGAGTTTGGCTGTTTTCTTGCAGATGTTTCATTACCCAAATTAGATAACATCATCAATGTTACTGTTACCTAGCTTGGATAATGAGTCATGGTTGCACAATCGTTGCAATGCAGTATTGCAGGCGAATTCTGCATTCCACTGCCAGCAGTTTGATCCTGACCAGCTCAAGGTTGATTCAGTCTTCCATCCTTCTGACTTCGAAAAAATGAGGACCCAGGTTGTTGGGGACAATATGCTGACTCTGTAAACCACTTGGAGAGGTGTGTAAAGCACTATGGGGTGGTATATAAGTGCTGTTGCTTGCTAATGAAACAACAGCAAGAAATCAACCAAGCTCAGAGAGCACCAAGGACACTATATATATCTCGTCCCACACCAAAGCACGCTGAGCCAAAGATACTTTACGGAATTTATTAACAGACAGACAGGTCCTTGGCAGCAAACCAGCACGGACAAGCCTTGGCAGCAATCCAGCCTGCCAAGCTAACACGACAGTTCTCCAACTTTAGTGAATGTGTTGACTCCTGCAAAAGGGGCATGTACATAAGCAGTCCTTTTATAGTCTTGAGACGAGTCTAATTACCATCAGCTGAGTGCAATTACCTCCTGTAACTGCGCAACTGTTCCTTACGCCTAATAGCTCTCCGGTGCTGGGCACCCAGGAACAACTCCTTTGGCTCCTCCCCATTGCTGAGTTCCGGATCACACTCCCTTGTCTCCTCCCCACTGGTCCAAGGCTAAGGCACCTCCTGGTGGCCAACCAGCCTCTCTGCGCCCTGCTCGGAGTCGGAACCCTGTCCAGGGTCCTCCACATCCTCCAGGGCCGACTCATAGGAACCCTCACTGTCGGAGTCTGGTGGCAGCTCCAACGGCTCCTGCTGGGCCACATATATATCATTTACATTTCTCCAGTTGTCCAGCATTTATATCTGCTACCTTACTAATTTTCAATATAAAAATATAAAAAGGATGCCTTCCTTTTTATTGTTTTTATTTTTTTCATTTTCCATCACTTTTTTCCCCTCTTATTCCACCTTTAACATATCACTGTGATGCCCATTCACATTTCTAAAACATTTCTTCCAGCCTTCTCTCTCTTGACTTTCATCTTAAATTATTCATCGCATTTACCTTTAATTCCATTCACGCTAGTGGAGGCTCCTTATTTAGCTCTTTTAACGAACTCCCAAAATGTTTTTTTTTCCTTCAAAACATTCTGCCAAAATCCTTCTGCACTTTATCTGCCTTTTTCTATGTTAATAGTTCCTTGATCTCTTGACTGTATTCTTTTTTTCCTCTTTATACACACTATATATTTTTCTCACTCTCGTGGTTTGCGGCAATCTTTTCCTTAAACAATTGCTTTTCTCCCTCTCCTTCATGTCATCATTTTGCTGAACATCTTTTTTGTACTTTCCATTAGGACAACTGCACACATTTCTGTGGTCCTTTGCAACTTAATTGTTTCTCTGCTGTTCAAAGGAGCTTTCACACCCTTGTTCTTTCCCATCTACTTTCCACTGATTCTATTGTGAGGTTAAATCTATTTTTGGATACCTTTTCATTTCTTCCCCATTGAGAACTTCTCATCATTCTTACATGCTTCATTAATTCTATTCATTTTTTTTAGGATAAACAATCAATTCATTTTTACCATGTGCAACTATAAGCAGAGTTTTGCTTAAACCAGATATTTGAAAGAGCATGATCTTTCCAGTTCACCGACAAATGCACGCTCGACAAAAGCGCTCCGACAAAACCGCGGGGAGAAAAGCGTGAGTTCGAAATCACGCTGACGAATGAGCACAGAAGCGGGCCAACAACAGCGTGCCGACAGAAGCGTGCTCTAAACCTAACCCTAAAGTTAACCTTAAATGTAACCCTAAACCTAACTCTAACCTAAGCCTAAACCTAAGCCTAAACCTAACCCGGAACCTAACCCGGAACCTAACCCTCACCCTAACCCTAACCTTAACCCTAACCCTAACCCTAACCTTAACCCTAACCCTAACCCTAACCCTAACCCTAACCCTAACCCTAACCCTAACCCTAAACCTAAACCTAAACCTAAACCTAAACCTAAACCTAAACCTAAACCTAAACCTAAATGTAACCCTAAACCTAACCCTTACCCTTATCCTAACCCTTACCTTACCGTAATGGTGCTTCTGTCGGCGCTCTTTTGTCGGCACGCTTCTGTGCTCATTCGTCAGCGCGCTGTTGATGTCGCGGTTTTATCGCTGCAGTTTTGTCAGCGCGCTGTTGTCGAGCATGCATTTGTCGGTGAACCGGAAAGATCATGCTCTTTCAGATATCTGATTTAAGCAAAACTCTGCTTATAGGTGCACATGGTAAAAATGAATTGATTGTTTATCCTAAAAAAAATGAATAGAATTAATGAAGCGTGTAAGAATGATGAGAAGTTCTCAATGGGGAAGGAATGGTAGGACCACTGCTGCTACCTTGGCGCCTTCAGACATCATTCAGACCAAACAGGAACTAAGCGAAGTGAAGTATTGATGGTAGAGAACTGACTTTCTCTCACAATCTGGAGTTCATGTTGAATACAAATAGAGAGCCAATTTGTTTGGTGAAAAACTTTATCTCTATCTAATATTACGTGATAACCAGCACTAAATGACAATGATACAAAGGTAAGCAAATCCAAGTCAGTTCTAACCAAGTTATATATATATTTGTTATATTTGTTATATTTATGCTGATAAATAAATAAAGGGAGACTAGTATAGATCTATTTCAAGCTATTTAGCTCTCATCAGCTAGCCACACCCTTACTGGGAATCGAACCTGTGCCATATTTGGGCATACCAGGGGTTGTGACTTTAAATATATATATATATATATATATATATATATATATATATGTATGTATGTATGTATGTATGTATGTATGTATGTATGTATGTATGTATATGTATATGTATATGTATATGTATATGTATATGTATATGTATATGTATATGTATATGTATATGTATATGTATATGTATATGTATATGTATATGTATATGTATATGTATATGTATATGTATATGTATATGTATATGTATATGTATATGTATATGTATATGTATATGTATATGTATATGTATATTTAGTGTCACAACCCCTGGTATGCCCAAATATGGGAGGAAGCAGACTGCTTCCTTTCTCTGTTAATCGGCTCGTCACAAGAGACCATCCAGACAGAAACCCAACATTTTTACTTTTGCCTTTGTTACATTTGTGTTGTATTTGTGCTGATAAATAAATAAAGGGAGACTAGTATAGATCTATTTCAAGGTATTTAGTTCTCATCAGCTAGCCATACCCAGGTTCTAATCCCAGTAAGGGTATGGCTAGCTGATGAGAGCTAAATAGCTTGAAATAGATCTATACTAGTCTCCCTTTATTTATTTATCAGCACAAATACAACATATATATATATATATATATATATATATGTGTGTGTGTGTGTGTGTGTGTGTGTGTGTGTGTGTGTGTGTGTACGTACGTATACCATTACCATTACCATTACCCCACCCAGTTCCACCCACAACTCCACCCAGATGACACCAACCCATCATCACCAATCACCATGACCCACACCCTCAGCCACACCCCCATTCAGTGTCATCATAGCCTCTTTCCTGGTTAGCTGCATCTGAGCAGAAGAGTTACGTCAAAGTAGGCAGTTGCACCCAAGTAGAAGAGTTACTCTGCAGAATAGTGAGGGAAGCCTTGCAGAGCCACATGCAGATACAGACTCCGGCAACATCAGAGAGTCATTGGTGGCATGTAATCATGGCCAAGCGGGTGTGGCAATGGACGGGCTCCCCCCTGAATGGCAGCCCGAAGGCTGACAGGGAAGGGGCATTGGGTGATGTTGCAGGAAAAGCTACTCATCTTTTTATCTGATGCACGGTCAGTTTGTCCTCCTGTGACACACCTTGAGAAATGCACAAGTGTGTCCCACAGTAGGGCTGGTCTTTTGGCACTCCAAAATACTACTCTGCAATAGCATTGTCTCTCCTGGCTATTGTAACAGTGCCATACAGTAATAATAATTGAGTCAAGGGTTACTCACCGGTCATATTTTCCAGCATACATTTCATAACACCATCTAAAATAATGTTATGACTTTCTTACATCTGTCAGGTTTTGCATGACATTCTGTACATACCAGATTGGGCAATAATTTCCCACCAACTGGGAATATTCTATACAGTCTAGCATTCTGAGGCATGGTGAACTTTCCGTGCAAAACCCAATAAAATCTCACAGGCCCAGCTAAAAGAGAGCGAATAGTGCTGTAGTTGTATTTTTGTCACTAAGTTGGAACTTCACCTTTAGAGCATCCTTGACTTTCATTTGTTTGAAGTCTAATGACTCAAGCGTTATGCTGATGAGTTGAATTTCACAGTACATGTAAATCTGACCTGTGTAACTTATTCTGTGTACTTGAGTTGTCAGAAGGTCCAGAAGTGCAAATTAATACAGAGGATCAGCATGGCCTGCAGCAATCTTGAGTGGTGATAACATCGTGTAGCCATATGTCTTTCATATTATTTCTCCTTTACTATTTTTAATTATATATGCATAAAAACTGGGTAGAATGGCCTGTTGATGTCATAAGGAAAAAATTAAACCAAACTAAACCTGGTTAGGAAGGAAGATAATTAATCCAAATTCATATATGTATAGAAAAATATGTAGAACTAATGTCACGGGGTTCCTTCAGATGATCATCACTATAATACCTTTAAAACAATATATTTAATATACTTCTTCTGATCTACTGTAAACTCACAATTACAACGTCAGCTTTATACTTAAGCACAGGAATTCAAGAACTGAAGTTAAGTATTTCTTCCTAAGAAGAAGTGCTAGGTCAGACCAAACTTCTGTTTAGTCCAATATACTGTTACTAAAGTAGCTAAACAGACGTTAATAGTTCAGAAGCTCAGAAATAGAATATTCCTGCTCTTAAGCAACAAATAATCAAAGAGTTGCTTAAGAGCAGGAATATCCTATGTTGTGGCCTATGTTGTGGACTGGCAGGAGCCGTTGGAGCTGCCGCCAGACTCCGACAGTTAGGGGCCCTATGAGTCGGCTCTGGAGGATGAGGAGGACCCTGGACAGGGTTCCGACTCTGAGCAGGGCACAGAGAGACTGGTTGGCCACCAGGTGGTGCCTGAGCCTTTGATCAGTGGGGAGGAGACAAGAGAGAGTGATCCAGAAATCAACAGTGAGTTGTTCTGGGATGCACGCCGTCGAAGGGCTACTCGGCATCAAGAACAACTATGTAATTACAGGAGGTAATTACGCTCAGCTGATGGTCATTAAGCTCCTCTCCAGACTATAAAAGAGACTGCTTGTGCCATGCCCTTCTTGGAAAAGTCAACGCTTGGACTAAAGAGAAACGAACTTGGTAGGCTAGATTACTGCCAGACTTTGTTTGCTTTGCTGCCAAGGTTTATCGGACTTGCTGCCAAGGTCCTTATCTGTTTGTTTATTTGGCTTTCAGCCATCAATGTATATATACATTAAAACTAGTGACCCTTGTTACTTCAGGAAATTGCCTTATCCCCCTTTTTAAAGCAACATGGATCAATGTCCATTATCACACCTTGTGCCAACCAATTCTCTGCAGTGTGACTCAACCCTAAGTGACATTATTCAGGAATAAATAATACTTTGAATGTGTGAACATTATGCTGCCAACCTGTTTAGGAATTTCTGATAGACATGCAGAATATCGCTGTAAGTGACGTGTTATCTGTACTCCTGTACTCCTGCAATTAGCCTGTGCTAAAGAGGTGCTTTAAGGGATGTGGTGGCTCAGTGGCTAAGACACTGAGCTTGTCAATCAGAGGGTCGGCAATTCAGCAGTTCGGATCCCTTGTGCTGCATGACGGAGTGAGCTCCCGTTACTTGTCCCAGCTTCTGCCAACCTAGCAGTTTGAAAACATGTAAAAATGCAAGTAGAAAAATAGGGACCATCTTTGGTGGGAAGGTAACAGTGTTCCATGCTCCTTTGGCATTTAGTCATGCCGGCCACACAACCATGGAAACGTATTTGGACAGTGCTGGCTCTTCGGCTTTGAAACAGAGATAAGCACCGGCCCTAGAGTTGGGAATGACTAGCATGTATATGCGAGGGGAACCTTCACTTTCACCTTTAAAGAGGTGCTACCAATTTAAGTCCCATATATCTATTATATGTTTTGATCAAGAAAAATGGTAAATGCCAAAAATAATTGTAAAGGAGGAAATGTAAATGTCAAAGAGAACGGTATATGTGTGTGTCTGTTGGTATATCTATCTGTATGCATGTATTGCCTTGTTAATTTATATTACTCACATATACTTTTTAAAAATAAAAATATGGACTTATGGTCATAAAATTAACATTTCTAAAAATAACCTTTAAAAAAGACTAGAAACTCTGATTGAATAAAGGCTTGAAACTTTAAAAAAAAATAAAGATACATCACGATGAAGTCTTACCATCAGAAATCTCACTTTTCTATCATTGATCAGGGCTCCAGAGAACCTGCTAAAATGATTTAAACTTCTAATCATTCTATGAAAGTTGATCTTTTCAGGGTTAAATCTTCGATAATTTACATAGCTTTTTTACTGAGTCTGAGAAAAAAACAACCTAGTGCCCAGTATGGATCATAAGAGTATGAGGAATAAACAGGGTGAATTAGAAATTCAAGTAAATGAGGCCAGATATGATATTGTTGCCATTACTGGAACTTGGTAGGATGAAACCCACAAATGGATCATACAGCTAGAAGGATTTAAATTATTTAAAAGAAATGGACCAAATAAAAGAGGAGGTGCACTATATATACGAAATAACTACATCTCTGCAGAAATAGAGCACAACAATGATGAGAACTACTGTACCTTGAATGCATCTGGGTCAATATTAAAGGTTTGGGGGGAAATGACATTGCCATAGGTCTATACTACAGGCCACCCAACCAAACAAAGGCAGTAGATGAACTTTTTGCTAGTCAGCTAACTAAGGTATGTAGGAAGCACACCACAATACTAATGAGGGATTTTAACTACCCCAACATCAACTGGGAAATAAACTCTGCACCAAGTGGAAGATCCAACAGGTTCCTAACAAACCTAGCAGACAACTTTGTTTCCCAAAAAGTAGAGAAGGGAACAAGGGGATCAGCCATATTGGACTTAATTCTCACTAACAGAGAGGAAATGATAGAAAGTGTTGAAGCCACAGAAACCCTGGAGGCAAGTGACTATGCAATATTGGAATTCAACATTATGCAAACACAAGTAGTAGAATAAAGTCAAACTAGAGTCAAACTAGTTTAAGAGAGCTAATAAACTTAGAGAGAGCTTGGGAAGAATTCCATGGATGAGAAAAACAATTCAAGAAGCTTGGGAAATTTTGAAAAATGAGATTACAAAAGCCCAGACTAGCACAATACCAATGAAGAAGAAAAATAACAGCTCCCAAAAGAAACCAGCATGGCTGCATAAAGAACTCTCTGACAAATTGAAAGACAAAAAAGATAAGTATAAAAAGTGGAAAGAGTGGGACATAACTAAGATACAATATCAGCAAATAGCCCGAGCCTGATAAGATGAAATGAGGAAAGCTAAGGCTCACAATGAAGAAAGGCTTGCCACAAAAGTAAAAAAAAAAAAATAACAAGAAAAGCTTCTTCCAACATGTTAAAAACAAGAAAAAAGTTAAGGAAACAATTGGTCAATTGCTGGGAGAAAGTGGCAAGAAGGTGACAAGCAACAGGGAGAAAGCAGAACTATTTAACTCATTTTTTGCATGTCTTTACACAAAAGGGAAAAAAAACATCAATCAAAAACATCACCACAAAAATTGGATTAGGAACACAAGTTGAAATAGGGAAGAAAATGGTAAGTGATCACCTGACTACCATAGACGAATTCAAATCACCAGGACCAGACGGATTACACTATCTGGGTTCTGAAGGAACTGGCAGACGAGATCTCAGAACCACTGAACTATATATTTCAGAGATGCTGGAGCACCCAGGAACTGCCAGAGGACTGGAAAAGAGCTGATGTGGTTTCCATCTTCAAAAAAGGGGAAAAATAGATCCAGGAAACTATAGACCTATCAGCCTGACCTCAATACCAGGAAAGATTCTGAAAAAGCTAGCAATAGCAATAGCAGTTAGACTTATATACCGCTTCATAGGGCTTTCAGCCTTCTCTAAGCGGTTTACAGAGTCAGCATATCGCCCCCACAGTCTGGGTCCTCATTTTACCCACCTCGGAAGGATGGAAGGCTGAGTCAACCTTTGAGCCGGTGAGATTTGAACCGTTGAACTGCAGATAACAGTCAGCTGAAGTGGCCTGCAGTACTGCACCCTAACCACTGCGTCACCTACTTATTCATCAAGTAATGAATTAGCGAACACCTAGAAGTAATAGCCAAAAGCCAACATGGGTTTGTCAAAAACAGATCATGCCAGACTAATCTTACTGCATTCTTTGACAAAGTGACAAAATTAGTGTCACTTTGAAGAAGAATGCTGTCAATATAGTTTATTTGGACTTCAGTAAAGGCATTTGATAAAGTAGACCAAAATCTACTACTAGATAAAGTAGAAAAATTTGAGTTAGACAGCATCACCAAAAGATGGATTCATAACTGGCTGACCAACCACACTCAACGTGTAATCCTCAATGGAACTGCATCTACATGGAGGGAAGTATGCAGTGCAGTACCCCAACTCTCTGTTTTAGGCCCAGTACTCTTCAGCAGCTGTCAAAAAAGCCAACAGTTCTAGGCTGCATAAACAGAGGGATAGAATCAAGATCACATGAAGCGTTAATACCATTTTATAATGCCTTGATAAGGCCACACTTCGAATACTGCATTCAGTTTTGGTCGCCACGATGTAGAAAAGATGTGGAGACTCTAGAAAGAGCACAGAGAAGAGCAACAAAGATGATTAGGGGACTGGAGACTAAAACATATGAAGAACAGTTGCAGGAACTCAGTGTGTCTAGTTTAATGAAAAGAAGGATTAGTGGAGACATGATAGCAGTGTTCCAATATCTCAGGGGTTGCCACGAAGAAGAGGGAGTCAAACTATTCTCCAAAGCACCTGAGGGCAGAACAAGAAGCAATGGGTGGAAACTAATCAAGGAGAGAAGCAACTTAGAACTGAGGAGAAATTTCCTGACACTTAGAACAATTAATCAGTGGAACAGCTTGCCTCCAGAGGTTGTGAATGCCCCAACATTGGAAGTCTTTAAGAAGATGTTGGATAGCCATTTGTCTGACATGGTATAGGGTTTCCTGCCTAGGCAGGGGGTTGGACTAGAAGACCTCCAAGGTACCTTCTAATTCTGGTATTGTATTGTATTGTATTGTATTGTAAAGTATTGGCAAAAAAAGAAGCAGCAGCAGCCAATTTTACCCAATTAAACATTGACCTATTTGTACTAAAGCAACATTTCAGTCTCATTTTCAAAGGCAGTTCCATGTTTAATGCTTTTTAACAATAATCAAAATAGTGCTAGAAGGAGGGTGTTTCACTACTGTAGCTCTTCCTGCAAGACAATCTGCAACATACAGACATTTTAAATAGTTTCCTTTTTTTCCCTCCTACATGTTTTAGTAGTGTATTTCCTTTTTCTGAGTTTCCCTGTCCTTTACACACAAACACACACACACACACACAGAGAGAGAGAGAGAGAGAGAGAGAGAGAGAGAGAGAGAGAGAGAGAGAGAGAGAGAGAGAGAGAAAATCCTGAATTTGTAGTCCTTGGCCTAATTTCAAGCAATTTTCACCTTCTTTGTTTGCTTGTTTAACTGATTTATATCCTGCCTTTATTTTGCACTGGACAAAGTGGTGTACATAAAGCTCTCTCCCCTATTTGCAAATATAAATAAATAAATAGCCATCTGTTAATTCAGACTTCTAGAAAGAGCTATCAATCCGTCCCTGGAAAACATGGCACCATTTTATTTTGTTCCCCTATCTTCTTTTCTTTACCAAACTTGCAACTAGAAAGAATGGGTGTCCTACCCACTTTTGGCATTATCTGGGCACATAGTTTGCGCAAACTCCAACCACTATTGACGTATCCCTCCAAATGAAAAAGGAGAAAAACCTCCCACCACCACCCATTATAGCTTTCCCCCCTTCTGCAACAAAGGCTGTAGAGCTTCATATGAAAGAACTCCTATGAAAGAGCCAAAGATAATTTACAAGGAATTAATTTGTTCATCTATTAATTTCTTCCAGGAAGTTTAGTTAGATTTTGACATGACTAGCACTAATTTAACTGGACTAAAGGTGAACAAAGGTTATGAGCTAAAGTGAATATGAAAACAGGCACATCTCAATCCCTTCAGAGATACTATGGGAAGATTCAGTGAAGAATCAAGAGTCTAGCCTATCCAATCTTAATGGTTGCAATTAGAGTTTGCTGAATAAAATTGTTCTAACTTTAAAACAGGTGGTGGTAAATCAAGCAGAAATGAAATGATTGGCAGATTGTTCAACTCCTCTGATGTTGTGTGTGTCTCTCTCTTTGTCTCTCTGTATATCTATTGTTTATGTGTGTGCATCTATATATACGCATACTTTTTTACAGAGAAGAAAAATCAAGAATATCAAACTTGATGAAAAAAACCTATCTCCTAAGTTGTGGACAATAACTGAAATGTTGCTTGCATATTATGCAATCAGTGTGTTTTTAAAGCAATTATAAATTTTAAGATTGCAGTCAGAGTCCACCTTCTGAGCTATTGTTCTGGTAAACGCATAGCCATATTATTTTGAATGGTG
The DNA here is from genome assembly GCF_009769535.1 of Thamnophis elegans. NCBI lineage: Eukaryota > Metazoa > Chordata > Lepidosauria > Squamata > Natricidae > Thamnophis > Thamnophis elegans. The sequence continues at coordinate 10,343,787 of NC_045544.1, forward strand.
GGTACTTTTAAGAACTTTGCGTTCCATTTTAAAATGAACAAAAACAACTTTGAATTTGCCATGGAAAATTATATCTGAATATAAACTCCTTTGTTTTCCTGAATAAGACCAACCTAGGTATGATTTTGCTTCAGTCCAGCTGCTAGAAACAGTAAAAATTAGAAAGCCAATTTGTATCCCAAGGACACATAAAAATATAAATGAAGTTCGGTCATGAACAAGAATGATTGACTCTACACTGTAACGATGTCAGCTCTTTGAGATTATAGCAATAGCAGTTAGCAATGGCAGTTAGACTTATATACCGCTTCATAGGGCTTTCAGCCCTCTCTAAGCGGTTTACAGAGTCAGCATATCGCCCCCCACAGTCTGGGTCCTCATTTCACCCACCTCGGGAGGATGGAAGGCTGAGTCAACCTTGAGCTGGTGAGATTAGAACCGCTGAACTGCAGATAACAGTCAGCTGAAGTGGCCTGCAGTACTGCACCCTAACCACTGCGCCACCTCGGCTCTTGATTATGCAAACTCCCCCAGAAGACTAGAACTCAGCTGTAGTAAGGGAGGCTGTATTATAAATCTTATAACTCTGTTTTTCTTCCCCTTCACCTTATACTCCTTAACAGATCAGAGCTTCTCTGCAAAGTTTTCTAACTTGCTCTTTTCTTATGGATGGATGGCAATCACCTGCAATTAATACATTTTGTTTTGTTGCCAATTTTATTTCATTAGAGCAGGGGTATCAAACTCGTGTCAACCCGTGGTCGTTACATGACATATCGCAATATTTTTTCCCCCTTAGCTAAACCGGTGGTGGGTGAGGTCAGTGCATGATGAACCCAGCCCATGGGCTGCGAGTTTGACACCCTGGTTTGGGGTAGCGGTTAAGGCACCTGTCGGGATTCCAAATAGCATCCAAAAGTAAATCAGAGTCCAAGGCAAAGTATTGCTCAAAGTTCCAATTTATTAAGAGAGCCATATTGGCACTTCTGGGGAAACCCGAATCTGAAAGCTTCCCAGTTGAAATTTCAAAATCTTGCCTCCACACCCACAAGTCCATCATATGGTCCAATGTTCCAACTGCCATGCTGGCAGTTCCACCCATCCAGTTCCGGCCAGGTGCGGAGACGAAGGATGACCTTGGCTTTCTGGAAAGAATGTTGTTATGACTACATACCATATGACTCTGTAATATACTCCCTCCCATTTCCCACAATAGAAAATGCATAGTAAAATGATAGAAAGTGTGGCAGGCCTAATGTCCAAAAGAAAAATGATTTCAGGCCTGACAGGACCAGGCTAGAAAGTGGGAGAGTGTGAGTTCCACCCTTGCCTTATGGATGACCTTGTGTCACCTCTTTCTCATCCCTAAGAAGTGGCAAACCACTTCTGAAATCTTGCCAAAAATCTGCATGGACTTGACTGTCTCCAAACTAAACAATAATTTACCTTACTCAGCGGATATGGGGTTTTGTTTTATTTTTTTTAATTAATAAGTTCTGAGGCCTGGAAGAGTTAGGAAACTGCTATTCTAGAATATAACCCTATTCTTTATTTGGGGGACTTAAGTTGATTTCATAGAAACAAGTTCTACAGATTACACTTTCAACTGAATTTACCCTGTAATATTTCATTCCCACCCAAATCAGTTTTGTTTTACCATTCTTTATTTTCTAAGGTATCTATTGATCAATTGATCTCTCATCTAATTGTTGAGATTTACATCTCTCCATAGATCAAGCTAAGTATGAATAAATAATTTAGGCTGCCCCAGACTCCAGAATTGAACACCAAAAATACTTACTGGTTCTTTAGATCTAAAACAACATTAAAAGGGGGAAAAAAGTAAAGGAAAAGAGATAAATGAGTTGCCCCATCATACTATTGATAACAACAGGAAGTCAGTAAATTCAGAAATGAAAATGTATAGAAAAGTCTCCTTAAAAAAAGAAAGGATATTTGATAAATAATATTTTAAATGAAAAATTTCATTGCAGCAAGTACATTGAGTGCTTCTGTACCGGAGAAAAATTCCATGTGTATCTAAACAAACTTGTATTGTATTGGATTGGATTGGATTGGATTCTACTCCACTCCACTCCACTCCACTCCATTCCATTCTCTCTCTGCCACTTGAAAAGCCAAAAAAAAATGGTGGTCTTCAATTTACTCCAACTGGGCCCAAAATTTCTGTCACTAAGTAACATAGTTGTTAAATGAGTTGTGCCCCATTTATTTTACCATAGTTATTAAGCAAATCACAGTAGGTTTTTGCGAGTCATGTAGTCAGTAAATGAATCAAGCTTCTAACAGACTTTGCTTGTCAGAAGTCATCTGGGAAGATTGTAGATGGTTATCTCATGACCCCAGGACATGGAACCATCACAAATATGTGCTGGTTGCCAAGTGCTTAAATTTTGATCATGTGACCACGTGACTGGGAGGATACTTACAATGGTCATAAGCATGAGAACTGATCAAAAGTCATTTTTCTTCAGTCCATTGTAAGTTCAAATGATTGCTAAATGAATGGTTGTAAATTGAGGACTGCCTGTAAGTTGTCTTCCATTGGCCCTCCAACTGCATCTCACATAATATTTATTTATTAGGGTTTTTTTTAATCCTGCCTTTATTAATTTATAAGTAACTTAGGTGGTGAACATACATACTCCTACCTCCTCCTATCAATGCACTGTCTAGTACAGGGATGTAAAACTCAAGGCTAGCGGGCCGGATCTGGCCTGGGGGGAGGTGCTTAGATCTGGCCCATGGGGCCACCCTGGAAATAGCAAAAGACTGGTTCGAGCCCCCAGTTTTCACTGGTAGAGGGCTGCAGGAGGCTATTGTGGCCAAAAAACGGGGCCCAAGCTCTGTATTTACTGGAAGAGGACTAACAAAATAAACTAAAAGCAAAACAAAAGGAATAATGCTCGAGCATGTAAGAAGGGAAAGGAAAGGAGAAAGGGAAAGAGGAAAGACAAAGAAAAAGATGGGAATATGGGAAGAGAGCAAGGAAGGAAAAATAAGGAAAGCAGAAGGAAGAAGAAAGGAGAAGGAAGAGGGAAGGAAAAAGAAGAAAAGGAAGGAAGGAATTAGAGTGAAGGCAGGTCTCTGGGAACTTCTGCCTTAGCACTTGGCCACCATGGGTGCCCCCAACATGAGTGATATCAAGCTGCCCACACCCACTCGGCCACATTCCTCAGTGTCCGTCCCCCCCGTGTCAAATACAACTCTGATGCGGGCTCCAATGAAATCGAGTTTGACATCCCTGGTCTAGTACATGGATAGAGCAGTCTTTAGCATACACGTGTGGAAAGTTATGTAGTTAAAATTGCAACACACTTCATTCTGAATTCCAATAACTCATTTTAAGTCTTGGTTATCAAACTGCTTTTGGAATAACTGCATTTCCCCAAAAGTGAAATTACATTTCCCAACATTTCTGAAAATGAGCAAAATGCTCTCTCGGTGTATAAAGTCTCCAAAGCCATGAGTATTAAATTATGTATTACTGAAATAACTATGGAAGAAAGGACTATATACGAAAGAAGGTGATGTAGTTAAATTCTTGTGAAATACGCAGAGATCTCTGTCCCCTTGATGTAATTTTTGAGGGGTGTATATTGGGAATCTGGACTGAGGGTTTTTTCCCCTCACCTGCAATAGATTGTGGTTGTAACCCGGCAAGAGCCTTTGGAGCTGCTGCCAGACTCCGACAGTGAGGGGTCTTATGAGTCGGCCCTGGAGGCGGTGGAGGACCCTGGACAGGGTGCCAACTCCGAGCAGGGCGACGAGAGACTGGTTGGCCCCCAGGTGGCTGCAGAGCCTTGGATCAGAGGGAGTGTTCAGGAAAACACTTGTGAGTTGTTTCAGGATGCACCCCGTCGAAGGGCTACTTGACGGAAGGAACAACTGCGTAATTGTAAGAGATGATTGCGCTTAGCTGATGCTGATTAAGATCCTCTCCTGATTATAAAAGAGACCGTTTGTGCCACGCCCTGTTTGCAGGAGTCAACGTTCACATTCACGAATTAAGAGAAACCAACTTGGAGAAGTAGGTTTGCTGGAAGAAGCCTGTTTGCAGTGCTGCATATGTTTATAGGACGTTTTGCCAGAGTGATTATCTCTTTGTTTATTTTAGGCTTGCAGCCAACAAGAGGCTGGGCTGATTAAAACATTCTTTTGTACGTCTGTTTTGGCTTTAGTTCCTGGACGGAGAAGAGGGGGGGGGGGGTCAGAACAGATTGTCATGAAATAAACAGACTTTCTTTCAAAATTGCATTACTCATAGAAAGTTACATGCAGTTGTCCACAATCACTTATGAATTTGAGTTTTTAATATGTGGTTTACTTATTTAATATGCTGCTCAACTACCAAATTACTACAGGCAGTTTACAACTTAAACCCAACTTATTTGAAAACAAACAAGTGGAAGAGCAAAACCTAAATATAGGAAATCAAAACAGAACTGAATTGGGCGGGACAATCACTCTGTTCCCACCCACCCCCCATTAGGGTTGACAGAAATTTAAGTGTACAAATAGAATTCCCCAATTAATTAATGCAAATTAGATAATATTATATCTGAAAGAAAATGATAAAAGGTGATGGGTTTTTTTTATAAAATGAGGCTATATATATATATCCCAATTACAATTAAATCTTTTTTTTTAAAAAAAGTCATACCTCTTATGGTGGAATCACTGGCTAGAGGAAGAATACCAAGGCATTCCTGATGAAATAGCATCCGTCTGTGGGATGTGCGAAGCCAGACAACTGAAGTCTTTATCTACTAAGGAGAATTCAGTCTGTCTGAAAAGATTCTTGTAAATAGGTGATCTGCAATAAAGAAACTGCTTTGGTCTGCTTTCTGATTGTTCCAATTCTTGAGACCTGATGATACCTACCTACCGTATTTTTCTGAGTATAAGACTCACTTTTTCCCTCAAAAAAAGAGGGTGAAAATTTGGGTATGTCATACACTGAATCTACCCCCCCCAAGGCCAAAAATGTGAAGCATGGGGGCAATCCCTGCAGCCTGAAAGAGCTGATTGGGGGTATTCCGGCAGTCCGATCCACCTGCCAATCAGCTCTGCTGAATCAGGCTGCAATAAGTACTGAAGCTGACCTGGCTGGCCAGAGGTTGAAGCAGCAATCATATTCAGAAAGCACAGTAACTGATTCAGCAGGATTCAAAATAATCATAATAATATACAATACATTACCAAAAGCAGGTTTTCCAAGGCAGCAGTAAATACAAGCAAATCACAAGCAGTTTCACTTTCAGTTCTTGGCTAAGCCAGGATCCTTCCTGTCTCTTTGTTGCTCGCACAGCAAATGTCAGAGTCCAAATAGCCCTTATTGGCTGTCTTAGTTGCTACGCTTATTCATTGGCTGAACTTATTACCATGTATCAGCTTAATACCATGGATACTGGTAGGCAGAATTTTTCTTATTATTATTTTCCTCCCCAAAAACTAAAGTGTGTTTTATACTCCAGAATGTCTTATACTCCAAAAAAATATGGTACATATCACTTTAGAGTAAAAGGGTGTAAAATGGTACATATCACTTTAGAGTAAAAGGAGGATACCAAATCAGAACGCAGTATCCAACTGCAATGCCTTAATTGAGAGACCGCCTTCTGCCGATTACCTCCCACAGACCCATTCGATCCCACAGATTAGGCCTCTGCCGTATTCCATCTGCCAGCCAATGTCAGCTGGTGACTACTCGAAGGAGGGCCTTCTCTGTGGCTGCCCCGGCCCTTTGGAACGAGCTCACCATGGAGATTCGGACCCTCTCCACCCTTCAGGCCTTCCAGACGGCCGTGAAGACCTGGCTGTCCCAGCAAGCCTGGGGTTGAGTCCCCCCCCCCCTACTCAAATTTGCTGTGTCTGTTGTGCTTTTAAATTGTTCGTATTGTCTGATTGTCTTTGTCTTACTTTTTGCAATTTCCCCTCCCTTGGCTTTGTTCAGCCGCCCAGAGTCCCTTCGGGGAATAGGCCGGCCTACAAATTGAATAAACTCCAACTCCAATTTTTCCTGGAATCCTGGGCAAAGTTGCAGCTTCTTTAAAGGTGAAGTTTTCTCTTTGACTTCAAATCCTATGGAGCACACAGATGTCTCTCTATAGTTTCCTGGGTCAATAGTTAGAGAAATGGTTTGCTGCTACCCTCTTCTGAGATGTTTTTTTCAAGTTCATTGAACAGTTTTCTCATCATTGGTCTTCCATCCAAATACCAATCAGATCTGACTCTGCTTAGCTTTTCAGATCAGCCAAGGTTGTTTTGGTTCTGCCACCTGTGTAATTTTTATGAATCATACTTGACTTATTCTTTGTTCTGAGACATACATTATACTTAGAGAATGCATTACATTTAACCCTGAAATTGTACGGCTTCATACTCCAGTGAATGGAAATTTGAACTGAGAATAGGCAACCTAATCATTCTTATTAAATTTATTTTTAGCTAGCTCCATTCTTCTTTCATTGTGATCCATGAAAGGTTTCCTGTTGCAAAAGTGTGTTTTTTCCCCATCCCCTCCAAAAAAAACCCTCAACTGATCAGATAATTGTCACGAAACATATGCAAGAAAAGTTTGATATCATGCCTTGGTGATGGATTCGTTCATTATTAGAGATTCTGAATCATCCTAGCTGGGATAACTCTCCTCAGATACACACTAATTATAAACAAGCAATATCAAATGTGATGCCAATGACACAACTGCCAAGCATCCTGGCTATAATTCCCAGACAACCTGCAATTCTCTTGATTGTTTTATAGCCAACTAGCACTCCTCTATGAAAGACTTAGAAACGATAGAGGGAATCTGGCTTTGTCAACTCAAATGGCAAAATTCCCATGGATTTCAATTCAGTCCCAATTCGTTCCTAGGTTTTATGCGTCCCATTTGTCGTGCCAAGTCAGAGATTATAGAGACATAAAATGTGAGAAACCCTTTGTGTTTTGTGCATTGTGATCATCCTGGCAGCAAAGGCTTGCTGGACAGCTTATCAACTGGATGATTCGGTTGGTCTCAACTTCAAGCCTATGAAAACTCCCTGGTGACACCTGACGAGAACTTGCCAATATCCGCTAATTGTCAAATTCATTAATGCCTCTTTTTAAAAAAAAATCCAGTTCCCTTATTACTGCATGAAATCTCAGCGCTTTCAGCTCTATTCACTAAGGCACAGTATTCATGTGCATGATGTGAATTCTCCTGGGAAACTCCTTTGTAAGCATGTGTTCCAGAAGATGCTCCATTCATTTGAGGAGAACAAAGTGCTTATATCCTTGTAGCCAGATGAAGACGCATCCCAGGTCTTCCTCTGTAGCCTGAACAGCAGGTAGAGTACACAAGATCACGTCACAAAATAGACAGTGATTCCAAATCCATGTTTGTTTCAGGATGATAATAAAGGGATCAAAACACTGATGAGAATAATCCACAATTTGGGGGGAGGAGGTGGGGGGGATTCTTTATTCTTCTTCCAGCAGCTGCTTTTACTCTGCAATTATACATCTCTGAGCCTGCCCTTAGACTGGTGATCTGAAACTGAAAGTGTAGCTATAGAAAAAGCAGCATTATGTGCTCCAATTCACCACTTCTTCTTTCTAATCTCTGGTTTTTTAAAAAAATCCCCCCCACCCTTGGGGGTTGGAGATAATGTAATCGGCAGACTCCTTTGAACGGTTCCTCAACAAAGGATAATTATGCTAGGTTGAACCAACCAGGCTGAACTAGTGATGTTGCGAAGTGTCAGGCGCTGGCCACCTGCCAGACAATTGAGGGACTCAGAAACAATAAACGCATTCATAGGTAAGGAGTTAAACTTTATTATGAACTTCAGTAGATTTAAACGGAAATAAAACAGTATGATTTTTCCAAGCAAGCTGATAGAAAAATCTGTCTTCAGCTAATGCAGAGATAGGCAATTAATTTTCCCATGAGAAATTGGGATTGATATGGAGGGCTGAATCAATATCAGGTGCACATAAATAAATTGGGGGGGGGGAAGCAGCAGGGTCCTTCAAAATAAAAGCAATTACTGTAACGCGCTCTACATGGGGCTGCCCTTGAAGAGTGTTCAAAGACTTCAGTTAGTCCAGAATGCAGCCACGCGAGCGATTGTGGGTGCACCCAGGTACACCCACGTCACACCTATCCTCCGCGAGCTGCACTGGCTATCCATTAGTCTCCGGACCCGCTTCAAGGTGCTGGTCATTACCTATAAAGCCCTACATGGCATCGGACCTGGGTACCTGAGAGACCGCCTCCTGCCGATTACCTCCCATAGACCGATTAGATCTCACAGGTTAGGTCTCCTCTGGATTCCATCTGCCAGTCAATGTCGGCTGGCGACTCCTCGGGGGAGGGCCTTCTCTGTTGCAGCTCCAGCCCTCTGGAATGACCTCCCCATGGAGATCCGGACCCTTACTACCCTCCCGGCCTTCCGCAAAGCCACCAAGTCCTGGCTGCTCCAGCAGGCCGGGGGGCTTGTGAAACATCAAGCCCCACGGAAACTGTGAATGTTGTGTTTTTTAAAGTGTTGTCTTTGTCTATTTATCCCCCTTCCCTTGTCTATTGTGAGCCGCCCGGAGTCCTTCGGGAGTTGGCAGCATACAAGACAAATAAACTAAACTAAACTAACTAACAATCCAGCCAGGCCAGTCAGGAAGTGCTGGAGCCAGAGTGCTGTGTTGTGACTCGGAGGGCATAAACTGCCCAGGTCTGAGCTATGGGGAGCCACAATGGAATGGCAATAGAACCACTCCAAACAGCCACTTACTGGGCTGTTAGGATTTGAATGCCGCCCACTCTCGAGAGACTCAGGGCGGCTTACAGAGGGGGGACATACAAAAATAAAAAAAAACAGATATTAAAATTGCACAATATTCATGAAGCTCAGGATGTGACTGGATGAAATCAACAGCCCCAGGCCTGCTGGAACAGCCAGGTCTTAATCACTTTGTGGAAGGCCGGAAGAGTAGTAAGGGTCCAGATCTCCACGGGGAGATCGTTCCATAGGGCTGGAGCTGCTACAGAGAAGGCTCTCCCTTGGGGAGTCGCCAGCCGACATTGATCGGCAGATGGAATCCGGAGGAGGCCTAATCTGTGTGATTTTAATATAGTATATAGTACATTGTACCAGGTCTGTATCAAAGATCCAGACTCAACGGGCAATATTAGATTTTTTTTGTTTTTGTTTTTGTAAATCCCCATTGTGCACCAAATCATGTTCTCAAGGGTTGATTATTTTCACCTGGTACCAAAACCTCATGACTTTATTTACATGGCCTGACCTTAGCTAGTTGGTACACCTGCTGCTGATGCAAATTGACAGCCCATGGGATGTAGACCAGAGTCTGGTAACCATACAGACTAGCAAGTGCCAACTTAAGTAATGGGAGTCCTCCGTATTGTAGTAGAGCTGTGTTAAGATTTCCCCCTTTTGTCCATAGGAATGGTGGAAAACAAGCAATGTATACATCAGTATGATCCAGAATGCACTTCTTAATATGAATGAGAGATTAAAAGGGGTCACTACATTCCTTGAAATATAATGGCATTCCACAATGTCACTACAACTGCTAATCGGTTTATCTGGAGAGTTCTTGAAAATACTTAGGAATTTACCTTTTTACCCAGATCTTGAAAAACAGAATGGAAGATCTTTTGAATCTTCATGACCAAAGTACAGGACTACAAAATTCAGCAAAACATATATAACTGTGCCATATATACATACACATACATACATATATACATACATACATACACACACACATACATACAGTATGTGTAGATGTGTGTGTGTGTGTGTGTGTGTGTGTGGCACATTTGTGCTGATAAATAAATAAAGGGGGACTAGTATAGATCTATTTCAAGCTATTTAGCTCTCATCAGCTAGCCATACCCTTCGAACCTGGGCTGTATTACATATTAGGCAGATGTGTTAACCACTAAGCCACAAGGTTCTCCTCCTTTATCAGCTGAGCCAGGAAAATAGGTATGTATTTAGGGTCACAACCCCTGGTATGCCCAAATATACATACATACATACATACATACATACATACATACATACATACATACACACACACACACATACATACAGTACATATGTGTATGTTTGTATGTGTGTGTGTGAGTGTGTGTGGAAGTATTTTATTTCCTAGATTTATATGCCACCCCTCTCACTTGTAAGTAACTCTGGGTGGATTATGGAATTATAAATAACAATATAGACAATTTTAAAGTTAAAAATATTAAAATGTAATATTCATATACTGTATGTTAACATTATTATTAAAACGTAATAATTTACCTAATTAAATTATATAGTTGTCCATCTTGCAATTGCAACTTTATAAAAAGATTTCATTGAAATCTGGGGAAAACAAGGCAAAAATAAGACAATTAAAATTAATATGTCTATCTAAACACCTTACCTATTACCTGCTTGGGTAAGAAGTTGAATTTCAATACATAATTATTAAAAAGGAATTTTCCAGTCTGCTCCTTGGATGCTTGATTTATTTTTATTTTTCTCTGCATTTTCTTCCTCCTGATCATTTATCCCCAGGTTTATATACAGGCAATAAGAGAAAGTCAGCTTCATGGAGAGATTTAGTGTTGTCTTGCAAAGTCAGGGCCAGTGCTCCCTCCATGTTATCATGTGTATAGCCAGAAAAATTGAGTGAGATTCTGATGGCTGGATGGAAGAACAACAATATCTCTCTAATCTATGAGAGGTGTCCTACTTGCCTTTGAGGATGGTTTAAAAGCTTCATCTGGTACAGAATATAGAAACCCTGGTGTGGAAAGGGAGAGAATCATTGAGGTTATATTGTTGTAATTCCATATCGGAGAGTGCCAGTTTGGTGTAGGGGTGTAGGCGGCAGGCTAGAAACAGAGTATGGATAGAACAGAATATCAGAACTGGAAGGGATCTTGGAGGTCTTCTAGTCCAACCCACTGCTTAGGTAGGAAACCATACACCACTTCAGACAAAAGGTTATCCAATCTCTTCTTAAAAACTTACAGTGTTGGAGCATTCACAACTTCTGGAGGCAAGTTGTTCCACTGTCAGGAAACTTCTCCTTAGTTCTAAGTTGCTTTTCTCCTTGATTAGTTTCCACCCATTAGTTTCCACCCATTTTCAAGTGCTTTGGAGAATAGTCCCTCTTCTTCATGGCAACCCCTGAGATATTGGAACACTGCTATCATAGCAATAGCAATAGCAGTTAGACTTATATACTGCTTCATAGGGCTTTCAGCCCTCTCTAAGCGGTTTACAAAGTCAGCATATCGCTCCCACAGTCTGGGTCCTCATTTCACCCACTTCGGAAGGATGGAAGGCTGAGTCAACCTTGAGCCAGTGAGATTAGAACCGCTGAACTGCAGATAACAGTCAGCTGAAGTGGCCTGAAGTATTGCACCCTAACCACTGCGCCACCTCGGCTCTTGTCTCCTCTAGTCTTTCTTTTCATTAAACTAGACATACCCAGTTCCCGCAACCATTCTTTGTACCGTTCTTTATAACTTCTAGTTCTGCCTTAAGCACAAAGGGTAACCTTAGGCCAGTCACTTCAATTATGAACAGATAACATAAAATAGGGATCTCACAACTCTTTTACATATATCTATGGAGATTCTCAGTCACCCACCTCAGACACCTTTGGTTGTCTCAAAGGTGCTTTCTAAAAGGCAACTGGATTTTTTTTCCTTGAAGACATTTCACTTGTCATCCAAAAAGCTGCTTCAGTTTTGACTCTTTTGCATTCAGGAGATCCTTGAGCTGCATGCAATAACAATATGTAGTTCTTGACAAAAACATTCAGCCTTCAACCCAGAAATATCAATCTTGTGACTAGAGTTCCCCAGCCTACATACAACATGAAAATGATATTACTTTGCTTCATGTCCCCACTTCAGTGGTGGGTTTCAAATTTTTTTAGAACCTCTTCTATAGGTGTAGCCTTCTTTGTGGGAGTGGCTTGCTGGCCATGTGACCAGGTGGGAGTGCTAACTTGTAAAATGTGGTGAAATTCACTTAACAACAACTCTGGCATTTGAAGCACCCAAGTCTTAAAGCTGTCAAGTTACAAGACCCTTGCACCCCTAATCTTTTAGAAAAAAAACCCAGGGGTATTCAAACTTGACAGCTTTAAGACTTGTGGACTTCAACTCCCAGAATTCCTCCTCTCGCTCTTCATCCTGATGATGGGCAGACGGGCGGGGGGAGGGAGCTGGAACCGGTTCTAAACGGCACTGTAGATTTGTGGAACCTCTTCTATAGAAGAGGTTAGAACTGGCAGGAACCCACCCCTGTCCCACTTGCTCATGGATGAGAGGATCTCTTAGGAACATTTGGGGTGTCTGTGCCTTCCAGTTGGTCTTGACTCATGTGGACTGCCTGAAAAAGTCCCTACAATTTTCTTGGAAAGATTTCAGAAGTGGTTTGCTCTTGTCTTCTCCCTAGGAATGACTGGTCCAAGGTACCCCAGTTGACCTCATGTCTATAGTAGGACTAGAATTTACAATGACTTGGTTTTTGCCATATACCTTAATTACTACACCAGCTGACTTTCTCTTAGTTTAATCGGTTGTAAAGCTTGATAGAGCCAAATTATCATAATTTCAACAAGATTATAGGTCATTAGAAACCAAATCATTTTCCACTGGGGGGGGGGTGGACATTAATTTGCTCAAAGATGATGTCTATTGCTTATCAAAGGGCATCAATTTTGAACATCAAAAAGCTTCTTTTCAATTTCTCTTCCCTCCCTTTGAATTTCCTTCCCCTTTCCATTGATTTCCCCCCTCCAAAATATTGGCCAGCGTTCACATATCAATGATGGTTATAATATGAAGTTAAATTATACTGTAATTTTTAATGGAAGTTACCCCTAATGTTTAATTAGATACCATGCATTGATTTGATTCTTTGGAAATCTGAAAGTATCCTGAATATTGGTAGGAAATACTCCTATGCACAGCTTGCCTTTCATTCCATGTAGCAGTTTCTGAATGTAGTTTTCATGTACCCTCTCGTAATGGCCCTCCCACCAATTAAAGTGCTGAGAAAATTGTTAAAGCTTTACACCACAGTTGTTGGGTTATATAACAGTGATTAAGTGTTTAGCAATGGGGTTCTTAAGAGGATATTGTCACATGACCTAGTGCATATTCATTGTGACAGAACAAACTAGACACTTGACCAACGAGCTACAGTAAACATTTTTAACATTAACTCCGTTGACTACAGAGGTGGGTTCCTACCAGTTCACACCTATTCGGTAGAACCGGTTCGTCAAATCTACCGAACTGGTTAGAAGAGGTTCCACCAGTGGACCTGGAAAGCAGGCCACACCTACAGAAGAGGTTCCAAAAAATTTTGAAACCCACCACTGGTCCTTGGATATGATTATTCTACACTATCATGCTCATATTTATAAAACTCAGTGCCTCTGTGAAAGGTAAGGATGACTACTGCGTTTGTGGTGCAATCAGAACATTGCGTGTGTTGAAGTTGTTTTAACGCAAACCAAAGATGCCTTTTAAAAAACAAGCTTATCATATTCTTATGCATGCCAGTGGTGTGTGAGAGGTAATTTAAGGTGGTTCTGACAAGTGTCGTTGGCATCTTCATATCCGGTCACATGGGCGGCAAGCCACTCCCATCTGGTCCCATGGGTGGCAAGCCACTCCCATCCAGTCACATGGGTGGCAAGCCACTCCCACAAAGGAGGCCACACCCACAGAGTAGGTTCGAACAATTTTTGAAACCCACCACTGGTTGACTAGTAAAATATTTTCTCATCCACCCATTGATTCAGTGAAATATGCAAATAATTATTTTTCCCCTTCATATTTCCAGGTTAAAAAAAATAGAATAGGAAGGTTACAATTCTTCTGCCAAAGGCATGAATGAAATATAACCACAAACTTATTTGCCACAGGTTAATAAAAAAAAAGTAGCATCTCCTCACATTTGTTCTTACTCTCCAAGATTTGAAGATATTTATCCAGCTAAACCCAAATCGTCTATGGAGATTCTCAGTCATCCAGGTCATGGTTGTCCGAAAGATGTTTTTTTTTTTTTCCAAGAGGCAACTGGACTTTCTTTTGAAGACATTTTGATTCTCATCCAAAAAGCTTCTTCAGCTCTGAAGAAGTTTCTTGGATGAGAAGCGAAACATCTTCAAAGAAAAAAAACCAGAAAGTCCGGTTGATTCTTGAAAAAGCACCTTTGGGTTAAACCCAAAACATTACACAAAGCTTTCCAAATCATCCAAACTTGATTTGGTTCTTCTCAAGGGCTGTGAAGTAAAACAATGTAGCCCTGAAAGGCAGGATCCGAATTTGACAATGTGTGTATGTGAAAGAGAAGCATGACTGCTGTCATAGAGTTTTATTTGTTGCACATGCCCACTGCCAAGGAGACAAATTGCTATCTGATTGAAGATTGTAGCAGTAAACAATGAAGAGAGCTCCAGGTGCAATATGGCTCACCTGTGTGCATATTTAACATGGGTTCTTGGCTAGCTCACACTTGCACTTAACATCACTCAAATTGTCACTACTTGATTGCTCACCATGGGGTGACTCATTACGCTACAAGTGCTGCCTCTGTCTTCTTGGCATTTGATCTCTGAAGACCCAGCCCCTCAAGTGAGATGTCAACCGGCGCATGGACGTGACCTTGAGTTCTCTCAATTACTTTTCTATACATCCCACAGAGTTCTGGGCTATACACATTTTCCTCCTTACTGTTGGAAGGAAGCAATTATATATTGATGCAGCTATTCATCGTATCTCAGTTGCCCAAACCCTGTAAGCAGTTGGAATGGAGCAGCGATGTTGTTCATTCAGTATGGTTTAGCGGCAATGGAACAAACACTCAACTGATGTCAAAATCCTCATGACTTTTTTAAATAAGAATTTTTACTGAAGTTTAAAATTACCGAGATAAAAACAGCCAATACATACTAATGAAAATATAAGCAAAGAAAAATAATATAAAACAGGGAAAGAGGTGAGGCAAAAAATATATTAAAAAGGAAAAAAATCCAAATAATGTAGAATGAAATAACTTACCCTTTTATCAAGACAAATGTAAAGATTTTCAATAGCTTAACACTTTTTCTAATATTTCAAACAAACGCTACACCATAGCTCATCTTTTCTCTATTGATAAATAATAACATCTTATCTTTCAATCTTAATCAGCAAAATTATATTAAGTGCTATCAGAAATGTGTGTGTGTGTGTGTGTGTGTGTGTATGGAGGTGTTTGTATCATCTATCTGTATGTATATCTAGATCTTCAGTATATCTACAATATATCTGTTTTAAATAAGTAAATTTCAAAATTCTTTAGCTTATACAATACTTGCCATTTTTACTAAAACTCTTCTTCCCATATCTTATATCTATAAACAAATATTTAAAATCCCATCATTCAAATTTAACCAGGAAAAATTTCATGAAGCAACACATTAAAATATTCATCCCTGACCCTTCAAATGATAACCCGCAAATTAATTTTTATCTTCTTTTCATGTCTTCTCCATTATAATATCATAGTCTATCACTTTCTGTTAAATATTTTTTTAAAAACCTTCACTTCTATCCATACCTTATCCATAAACAAATCTTTACAGTCTCATCATTCAGTCCCAGTTAAGAAAACTCATTAAAAATTGCTAGAAAAAAAAATCATGTATAGTTTAACCTTGAAAAAATAGACCCACTTAATAAACCTTAGTTATTTGGTCGGCACCCGATTTGGTCACGGTCAGAAGCGTTCGTGACCCGAGGTTCCTCTGTAAGTATCTGTGCTACCCTTATTGCAAATGTCTGATGTGTGAAAATCCCGAGCCAGGCTGCAGAAATCAAGAAGTACAGTCATATTTACATTTGAGCAAATGTTTCCATGTGCAAAATAGAGCAGATGGAATATAACAGTGATGGAGAACCTTTTGGGCACTGAGTTCCCAAGCTGGAATGCATGTGCATGTGTTGGCATGTGCACTCATGTGTGTGCTGGAGCACCAGAAACCCCAAAAAACAGCTGGTGACAGCGTGCATGACCACAAAGAGGGCTCTGTGTGCCACTTCTGGTTCTCCATCACTGGGATATAACTTCTGATTACCTTCCAAGATCCCTACATAGCCCATTATTACAGCCCAACTGTTGGGCTGTACAATTCCATTACCTGAATATGAATAACAAAGGTCAAGATATCCTTTGCTATCCATATTTGGCAATGGCTGTAGTTGGCAACTAAGCTCGAGTTTGAAACCAGCAGCCTAGGCTTCTGTGGCCATTATGTCTCCATTGATATCAAACTATATATCTGCTTCTTCTGAGAAAATGCAATGGCAATAAGTTCCTCTTTCCCTTTCCAAAAATTCACTATCCACAGCTCTTCCACTGTGGGAAGGCATCACTGGGTGTCATCAATACATTGAGGGCATTTTGCCCCAATATCCAAATTTAAAATGTATATTTAATGGGATGGTTCTCAAAATAAGATTTGCTATAGTCAAGGGACTATGGCTCCTTTAAAAAAAAAAGGAGATACATTTCTATCTTTAATGGATGAATTCCTTAAATCAGGAGTATCAAACTCACGGCCCGTGAGACAAATGCATCACATGCTGGCCATGCCGAGGTGGCGCAGTGGTTAGGGTGCAGTACTGCAGCCACTTCAGCTGACTGCTAGTTCTGCAGCTCAGCGGTTCAAATCTCACCGGCTCAAGGTGGACTCAGCCTTCCATCCTTCTGAAGTGGGTAAAATGAGGACCCAGATTGTGGGGGCAATATGCCGACTCTGTAAACCGCTTAGAGAGGGCTGAAAGCCCTATGAAGTGGTATATAAGTCTAGCTGCTATTGCTATTGCTATGCCCACTTCCAATTTAGCAAAGCGTGAAAAAGTCGCAATACATCATGTGATGCCACCATGATGATGCAGGTTTGATACCCCTGCCTTAAATCATCTGTACCTTGCTCAAGAGCCTGAAGAAATGGAGGAGCTTTATAAGCAACAGAAAAATTCAGACAGACAGACAGACAGACAGACAGACAGACACATTGATAAAGTATGTTATAGCTCTGGAAATTTTGGTGAAATCATTTGGGATCTATTCCTTGCTTCCAGTGGATGCATTCATCCTACAAAGTCCATTCTTATTGTTATTATGTGAATTAAGTACCATGGACAGTACCCTCTAGTCTCAATTCTATGATGTTCTTAAGACCTGGCTTTTGTCTCAAGATCTTGATTCTAGAGTTGCATCCTACATAACACTGATTATATATATTTATATTTGTTATAAGTGACCATTGCAATAGACTCTGAGCAGCAGATTAATCTATTTTGAGGGGTGGGGAGAGAGTTGTGACTCTCTTGTAATTGTTATGGATATTTGAGTTCAGGATCTCCATATTGTTGATTTTTTTTAAAAAAACCTGTTCTTATTTATTTTTAGATATTGTAAGCTGCCTGGAGTCTACTGAATTGGGTAGCTATAACTAATTTAAATAAATATCAGATGCAATTCTAGAAATGTAACCCTGAAGCAGAGCTAGGGCATATTGCCATGTTTCTAAAGTGTGAGGATTGCCAACATGTTAAACTTAAGCAACTCTCTTCAAAACTAGTGCATTAATTTCTCACTTTAGCAAGTTTTCAAAAACAGACTGTGGTTTGCCAGAGATTATATTTTAATAAAATCAAACTCTAACACAGGCATCCAAATTCGTTTTGAGTTTCATTCTTCAGCTGAAAGATTAATCACAAGTATCACATGTATGAGAGTTGAATAATGAAGCCTGATTGCGCAATGCCATTTATCTGCTCAAGTTTCCTTTGGCAATTTTAATGTCAGCTGGCTTCAGTAAAGAATTAGTGACCTGATCTGTAAGGACCACCGTTAATTTATTCCTTTCAACTATTTTTTTTTGCTAGTGATAAGTTCTGCTGTAATTAGTGGATCTCATTTCAACAATTCAATAGCTCTGGTGAGGATGTCTACAATTGCTATTCAAGGAATTAGCAGGATACAGATCGTCCTCAACAGTTAATTTAGTGACCATTTAAAGTTACCACCATATTGGAAAAATGATTTATGACTGTTTTCCCCACTTGCAACCATTGCAGCATCCTCATGGTCGCATGATCAAGTTTCATACACTTGGCAACCGATTCATATTTATGGTGATTGCAGTGTCCCGGGGTCATGTGATCACTCTTTGCAACGGTCTGACAAGCAAAGTCGATGGGGAAGCCAGATTGACTTAACAACCAGGTTACCAACTTATTAACTGCAGTGATTCGCTTAAGAATAGTGGCAAGAAAGATAATAAAATGGGGCAAAATTCTCCTTAAGAGTATTGCATCCAGGTGATAAATATATCCCCAAATATTTAACCTTACTTGTAATTTGAATCTGCAAAGCTTCTGACAACTCTTCCTTTTGTCTTGCTGGTATATTCTTTGTCATAATCTTTGTTTTGTCTTTGTTTATTTTCAAACCTGCTACTTTTCCATATTCCTCTATTCTTTCTAACAATTTGGGTGCTGTTTCGAGTGGGTCTTCAAGAATAAAAACCAAATCATCCGCAAATGCTTGTAGCTTAACAACCGAGGTGGCGCAGTGGTTAGAGTGCAGCACTGCAGGCTACTTCAGCTGACTGCAGTTCTGAAGTTCGGCTGTTCAAATCTCACCGGCTCAAGGTTGACTCAGCCTTCCATCCTTCCGAGGTGGGTAAAATGAGGACCCGGATTGTTGGGGGCAATATGCTGACTCTGTAAACTGCTTAGAGAGGGCTGAAAGCCCTATGAAGCGGTATATAAGTCTAACTGCTATTGCTATTGTTATTATCAACTGCAGTGATTCGCTTAAGAATAGTGGCAAGAAAGATAATAAAATAGGGCAAAACTCACTTAACAACTGCCTCATTTAGCAACAGAAATTTTAGGCTCAATTGTGGTCATAAGTCGAGGACTGTATGTGAGATATAGAGTCTCGGTGTCTTGAGAACAGCATCTGCATTGCTGTGCTGAAACAAGTTATCTATGATGTAAAAAGATGTGGAGACTCTAGAAAGAGTGCAGAGAAGAGCAACAAAGAGGATTAGGGGACTGGAGACTAAAACATATGAAGAACAGTTGCAGGAACTGGGTATGTCTAGTCTAATGAAAAGAAGGACTAAGGGAGGCATGATAGCAGTGTTCTATTCAGCACTTATATGCCTAGCTTTGATGTACCACAGGCTGCCAACTACCTTACACCAGCTGACTAGTAGCATTCAGGTTGCTGGCTTTTCTGGGCTCTCTGCCAATCAAGTTTTTCTTTTCCTCGTGTTGCATTGCCTCACATCTGGTCAGATCAAGTACCAGTTTCTGGTCTCTGCACACACACAAACAAAGCTATTTTTTTTTCATTCAGGAATTCAGGAAAGAATTTTCCTTTTGTCATTAGGGATAGAATCAAGATCATGTGAAGTGTTAATCCCACTTTATAATGACTTAGTAAGGCCACACTTGGAATACCGCATTCAGTTTTGGTCACCACGATGTAGAAAAGATGTGGAGACTCTAGAAAGAGTGCAGAGAAGAGCAACAAAGAGGATTAGGGGACTAGAGACTAAAACATATGAAGAACGGTTGCAGGAACTGGGTTTGTCTAGCTTAATGAAAAGAAGGACTAGGGGAGACATGATAGCAGTGTTCCAATATCTCAGGGGTTGCCACAAAGAAGAGGGATAGTTTAGTTTATTTTCCAAGGCACCTGAGGGTAGAATAAGAAGCAATGGGTGGAAACTAATCAAGGAGAGAAGCAACTTAGAAGTGAGGAGACATTTCCTGACAGTTAGAACAATTAATCAGTGGAACAGCTTAGCAATAGCAATAGCAATAGCAGTTAGACTTATATACTGCTTCATAGGGCTTTCAGCCCTCTCTAAGCGGTTTACAGAGTCAGCATATCGCCCCCACAGTCTGGGTCCTCATTTCACTCACCTCGGAAGGATGGAAGGCTGAGTCAACATTGAGCTGGTGAGATTAGAACCGCTGAACTGCAGATAACAGTCAGCTGAAGTGGCCTGCAGTACTGCACCCTAACCACTGCGCCACCTCGGCTCTCAAGCTTGCCTCCAGAAGTTGTGAATGCCCCAACACTGGAAGTCTTTAAGAAGATATTGGATAGCCATTTGTCTGGAATGGTATAGGGTTTCCTGCCTAGGCAGGGGGTTGGACTAGAAGACCTCCAAGGTCCCTTCCAACTCTGCTATTGTATTAAGTGCACTACAACATCACAACTGTATATGCCAATCGCTCTGGCTTTAAGATGTCTCATTCATCCTACAAATTTCTGAAAATGTTCAAGAAAAAAAAAACCTTCATAGCTGCAGAGCTTCAGATGAACCCTTGTGATTTGTCAAACATCCAACATCCTAATTTTTTGGCCACCTGTTCAGCTGTGATCTTACTCTTCCTTTGTTTCATGTCTTTCTCCTGGGAAATGTAACTCTAGTTCCAGCATCTGCTTTCTGTCCTTTCAAAAGAAGAGTGAAATAAGGCATGAGTGCAGCCTTTCACTACAGCATACATCTGATGCCTGTATATTAATGGTGTTTTCTCTCAAGGACCCTGCTGTCCTTTTTATCAACTCTTATTCTTCATGCTATCTTCCTGCTATTTATTTGTCTATATATTGTATTGTGCCTGTGACAGCACAGCCTCTGGCACTGACTGCCTGAACTGGAGCATTGGCACAGGAGATTCAGCAAGTGAGGAAGCAAAACAACTCGGAACCATGGTCAGGGAAGGAGTGGATGGTTGTTGGTTTGTCTACATGAAATTCTTACACTTGGACATGATGATTGCTGGGAACAGGTTCTGGGCAAAGCAAAAAGAATGTATGACAACAATGGCAGGAAACAAGGGAAATTGGGACATCTGGGCAACTGCTCCTCAGTTAGTTAAGAACAAGAACTGGTTGCTAGGTATATTTTGAGCCAGAAGCACCGAGGTGCTTCTGGGTTGAAAGCATTAGACAGTGACATCACCACTACTTTGGGGACACCCAGTTGGGAGCTGGAGTGAAGGATGAGAGCTCCACCCTGCCCCACGGCAGTTCTTGGATCTCGAATGCAAACTTGCTAATGTCCTGCCCAGCATCCCCACTGCTCGAGCCACCATGCTTCTAGTTGTTACATATGTGTAGACAGTGGTGGGATCCTGCTGGTTTAACAACCGGTTCAGTGATCACATGCTTCCCATACATGTGCACGCTCTGCACCCACGCATGCCTGACATGTGCTCCACATGCATGCACAGTTTTAAGAAAACTTGCCTTCCATGTTACTTCTGGGGAGTAACACAGCTGAGGTATGGCAATCTGCTCTGCAGTGTGGCAGTGCTAAGAGGATATAGGTAAGTGTTGTGGCCCAGCAGGAGCCATTGGAGCTGCAAACAGACTCCGACAGTGAGGGGCCTTATGAGTCGGCTCTGGAAGAGGTGGAGGACCCTAGACAGGGTTCTGACTCTGAGCAGGGCGCAGAGAGGCTGGTTGGCCACCAGGAGGCGCCTGAGGCATGGAGCAGCAGTGAGAGCTGAAGGGAGTGTGCTCATGATGTCACGCTTTGGAGTAGTGATGAGAGGACAAGGGAGGTGGTCCTGGATGCCAGGCAATACCGGGCAGATTGACGGAGAAAACAGCTGCACAGTTACAAAAGATAATTGGACTCAGCTGGTTGTAATTAGGTTCCTCTCAAGATTGTATTTAAGGAGGGATTCGGGGAGGAGTCTGATTTGCAGGATTCAACTTCATTCATAACGCTGGAGAAGCTGCTATCTGTCTATGTCGAAGTCTGAATTGCTGCCAAGGTTCTTATTTGTTTGTTTATGCTTGGGCTTTCAGCCACCGAAGTTTATGTTTCCTGTTAATTAAAGTGCTGTGAAATTCCAGTTAAGCTAGTCTCGGCATTTGTTACTGGACGGAGGAGGGAGGTCAGAACAGGTAAGTAAAACGCAGGGATGGGCAGACCCACCTGATCATTGGAGTGAACTGGTTCTCTCCCAAGCTGATCATGGGAGTTACCTATTCACCCGAACCAGTCTGAACTGGCTGAATCCCATCCTGTGTGTAGAATATTCATCATGTGGCTCAGGCTGTCATTATGAAACTGCTGGTGCTAATGATTAAAAAAAAAACAATAAAAGTTGGGCTAAATTGTATGAATCAATAAGATTTTACAATGATATACTTTTTCTGTGACTAAACAGCAAGTTTTTTTGTAACCCAAGATCACTTTTATTGCAGGGATGTTAGTTTTGTATCTACTTTCTGCTGCCACATCTAGTTCCCCTTGCAGACACAGGAAGAGGATTTGAATGCAGAGCTGTGCAGATCTATGTGTTGACTATGTCCAGCTGGCCAATTTAGGTGACTAGGGGTAGGGTACTATACTATCAGTGTCATTTCTGCAGTGACAACAGAACTGCTAAGAAACACTTCCAAGTTTTTTAACATTCCATGTTTCTTAACATTCTGATGACTACGTCAGTTTTCTTGGCCTTATATCTTATAGTTTGATGTCTAGTGTACCTGTATACTCATCACATCTTAACCAACTCCTTGGTCTTCCAAATGTTCCTCACTTTTTACGATGCATTGGCATAATACCTGAGGTCTAGAGATTTAATGTCTGAGAACTGTGACTCATAAACCAAGAAATGTTTTTAAAGCTCCATAAACACTTGGTTTCAGCAATGTGTACTTTATGCTTACAGCACAGTTGCTTAGAAGCAACAAGACATTGTATGTGTTTCTTCAACAGTATTCCAATATGTACACCGTTTTCCTGAAAGTAAGACCTCCCTGGATAATAAGCCCAATCAGGCTTTTGAGCACATGCGCTAAAATAAGACTTCCCCTGAAAATAAGCCCTGACTAAAAATATTGCAACACAGCAGCATCCATGAGGTGACCATGCTGGTGCCTCCTGCATCTCAAAAATAATAAGACCTCCCTGAAAATAAGGCCAAACACTTATTTGAGTGGGGGGGGGGTGTCAAAAGAAAATAAGACCCTGTCTTATTTTTGGGAAAATACGGTAGTAATACTACTGTTTTTGAAATATTACACACACTGCTTTTCTCCCACGAGGATATACTGTATTGTAGGTTTGATATGCCCTACTTGCACATAGCTTTCTCCCATTTTTCTTCTGACCTCTCCAACGGGTCATCCAGAAGGCTAATTATAGGTAGTCAGCAGAAGTGATAAAAGAAAAGAAAAGCCTACATCTTTGTCAAAGGTGGCAATAATTCTCTCTGGAAGTTTCAGAAAAACCTGACCCAAATATGTATGTAGAAATATTTCAGTCACAGCAATGAAGCTAAAGGTTAAGTTATTCTCATTCATACATGCACACGGGCGGCGGGGGGTGGGGGGAGAGACACACAGAGAGACAGAGACAGAGGCCGAGAGAGAAGATAATGTTTCTCTTTGTGTTACTTCACAAAAGACAGATAGCCACTCCATTCTCAGGCTACCTATCACCCGGCTAGTGATCTCATAATGCACTTCTCCATTTCTAGTCTCTTTTCTCTTGAGCCTAAATATCAATAATTCTGGTCAGATCTAGAATGATGGTTACATGTCTTACCAGAAACCAGTTCTTCATGCAGTGGTCTGAATGGGAGAAACCAAGAATAACGGTAAATGGCATCTTGCCCTTTTCCTAGCTAAGATTGATGTATTTTATGTTTTTCTGTGTATAGAAAAAAAAGAAAGTAGAGTTTTGAACAGAGGTAGATCCTGCTTTGAACTTTGGAAGTCATCTTTGGGAGCTGCTGAGTACATTCTCTGGATATACGTATATATAATGGCCCCGTTTTCACAAAAAATGGGCTGGTTTTTGCTCATTTTTGTCCCCCGCAGCCCCCAGGAGCACTTTGCAGGCCTCTCAAACTTTCTGCATGCCCCGTTTTTCACAAAAAAATGAGGCGTGCAGATGGCTTGGGAGATCTGCAGAGTACAAAAACTTTTTTTTTTTACTTTATCTCTTCAAAATCTTGGTGTGTCTTACACTCCGGTGTGTCTTATACTGCGGTGTGTCTTATACTCCAGTGTGTCTTATACTCCGAGAAATATGGTAACTTAGAACCAGGTGTTGCCAGGAATGTGAAAAGAAGCATAAAGAGATATTGCCTAACAACAACATAACCAAAAGCAAATGTTTCAGAAAGTCTGGTCCCAGGTCTAGTGTGAGAGGTGCTTGGCAAATTCAATTGATCCTACAATCTGTCTGCATTCCATCTGTTTAGTCTTAGAGTTCTAATTCATTAAACATTGATCTTGACATAACCCTGCTAAAGCACTGGCATGTCATAGACTAATGTGTTTGTCAGAGAGGATGCCTGTCTGGATGTGCACAAAAGAGGAAGAGGGATTAAATTATTCCACGGTTCTCCCACTTTCCAGTAACAGAGTCTTCTCACTTTCCGTGCCAATGAATCAGACTGACCCTTCAGATAATGCTTTCTCATGCTTCAGCTTTCCTTTGCAGACAAAGCTTTTTTTGTTCTTATCCCTGATAACTTGTTTGACAGAGTTCACCATGTAGCTAAGCAACTTTTGCCGAGCCGAGGTGATGCAGTGGTTAAATGCAGCACTGCAGGCTACTTCAGCTGACTGCAGTTCTGCAGTTCGGCTGTTCAAATCTCACCGGCTCAGGGTTGACTCAGCCTTCCATCCTTCCGAGGTGGGTAAAATGAGGACCCGGATTGTTGTTGGGGGCAATATGCTGACTCTGTAAACCGCTTAGAGAGGGCTGAAAGCCCTATGAAGCGGTATATAAGTCTAACTGCTATTGCTATTGCTATTTTTGGGGGTGTGTGTGTGATAAGAGTAGAACACCTTTCTTTCTTTCTTTCTTTCTTTCTTTCTTTCTTTCTTTCTTTCTTTTTTTCTTTCTTTTTTTCTTTCTTTCTTGACAACTTCATTCCCCATGCAAGATTACTTCCTGGTAGGAAAATTGTTCAGACCCCCTCCTCCGTCCAGTAACGAATGCCGAGACAAGCTTAACTGGAATGTCCTTTAATAGCAAGACACCAAGACCTCGGTGGCTGAAAGCCAAGCAGAACAAACAGATAAGGACCTTGGCAGCAACTCAGACAAACTCAGGCAGCAATAAACACAGATAAGGCTTGGCAGCAATCCAGCCTGCCAAGCTCACATGTCCTACGACATTCAATCCTGCGTTGACTTCTGCAAAGAGGGGCGTGTGCACAAGTAGCTTTTATAGTCTGGAGAGCAGCCTAATGACCATCAGCTGAGTGCAATCACCTCCTGTAATTGCGCAACTGTAGCTCTTCGATGGCATGCATCCAGGAACTCCTCCCCACTGGTCCAAGGCTCAGGTGCCTCCTGGTGGCCAACCAGCCTCTCTGCGTACTGCTCAGAATTGGAACCCTGTCCAGGGTCTTCCACATCCTCCAGAGCCGACTCATAGGGCCCCTCGCTGTCAGAGTCTGGTTGCAGCTCCAACGAGACCTGCTGGGCCACAACAGAAAATACTTTAATACTAGCGAGCATCAAGTCAAATTGTATAACACAGTGAGGGAACCCTGTGATCATTTGGGTTTGGCTGTTTTCTTGCAGATGTTTCATTACCCAAACTAGGTAACACCATCAGTATAACAAAGGCTTGGTGAAGAAGTGCCTTATTTATTAGCAAAGGTGCTTACAAAGGTGTAATAATGGCAGAGGTTTTCTGTCATGACCTTGCATGTATATGCATTTTTTTCCCCTTAAAACAAGTAATTATCGTATGTTAGCATTAGGCTGCATTGGGTTTTCTCTTAGGTTTAGATTGGATTTTTCTTTGTTTGCTGGTATGTTTAATTAGCTTGATTTATACTTCCTCATCTTTTTGCATTTCTGTGTTCTTAACTTCAAAATCCATGTTCCAATATTGCCATAAAGTAGAGGGAATCAAGATATTCTCCAAAGCACCTGAAGCACATCTTCTTCTTCCACACTGGCATCCGCACCCAGCTGCTTCCGGTCAGGTGTGAAAGTGCGGAGACAAAGGATGACCTTGGCTTCTAGAAAAGAATGAAAACAATACATTCCACAATCCAACTCCTTTCTATTCTCCCCTCCCATCAACTATACTAATGAAACAGCATAATGAAATAAGAGAAAGAGTGGCAGGCAAAAATTCTAAAAGGAATATAAATGCAGGCCTCACATCATTATCTGTTGTCCCTTTCTTCTTTTGCCCTCAATCTTTTGCCCTCAATTTGCCTGCTAGGCTATCTGAAATGAGTATTATCCTGTGTTAGCTAAACCAGTCTAAGATGAGAGATATGGGACAGTCCCATAATCATTAGGGCGGTTTTCACTTCCCCCTGGGAATTCTTCAACTGGAGATCCATTGATACATTTCATCGTTTCGGTATTCTTCAGTTTGACATCAGATAAAGTACGACTGAGCAGAACTGTAAAAAAGGAGTTCTTTCTGCAAAACGTCTGTCCCACTCAAAATACGCTGCCGAGTATTTATTTACAGCCTCCTTGTCAGAGTGACTTTTAGAAACACCGACATCCTTCTTTTGAATAAAGAGAGCAAGTAATCAGGTTCCTCAACATTCCCATCATAGAAAACACTCTGTGATTTTCTGCGTCTCCTGTTCAGTCTCCCTTGATTTATAAGTTGCATTTTTTTCACCCTTTCTTACCTCCTCTCCTCCCCAGATACTATTTGCTTTGCAAACTCTTGCCTGTTATTTGCAGTTAATCTCTGCAGGATTGGCTCTGGTCCAAGGATCCACTCAGAAAGCTGGATTGTTCCCTTTCTCAACAAATGCCCTCAGACAACCTGACACCCACACACCTTGCATGCTAATGTTGAACTTCGATAAATGTAGCGAGCAACGGGCAAAGCGATTCCTCTTGTTAGAGTCATCTGTGCTTTGTTTGAGTTCAAAATGAGCCAGACTTTCACCGTCATCTTGTTTACGTGTCACCTATGCACTCTGACTTCAATGGAATAGGAATATATTCATAGAAAACAAACATTTAAGATCTATCAAAAGACATCAGGACAGCATCAAAAGAACAATGGAATCACAAAAACAAGGTAATCAAGTAATTAAGGCAATCAAGTAATTAAGGTATCAAGTAATTAAGGTAATCAAGTAAAGTCTGCTAGAAAATATATATATTTTAAAATTAGGATATTTTACGGCCACCTATCTTGCTAAAGCAACTCTGGGGGGGACAAACAAAATTACAAGATTGAAAAACAATATAAATTGCTATGAACTGTTGTTTTAAAAAGCAATGACCAGGTTCATATTAGATTAGATTAGATTGCTTTTATTTATAGGCCGCCCTTTTCCCTGAGGGGACTCAGGGCGGCTTACAACCTATAGGGAGGGGATACACGTAATGACATATACAGACAATACATAATTAAAAATAGAAGCAACATTCATTCATCATTCGGGTGGGGACGGATCCCAATCTTTAACCACAGGCCTGGCGGGATAGCCAGATCTTAAGGGCTGTGCGGAAGGTCTGGAGGGTGGTGAGGGTATGAATCTCCACGGGGAGGTCGTTCCAAAGGGTCGGAGCTACTACTGAAAAGGCTCTCCTCCGCGGCACTGTCGGCACTGGCTGGCAGATGGAACTCGGAGGAGGCCTAATCTGTGTGATCTAATCGGTCGTGAGGAGGTAATTGGCAGGAGGCGGTCTCTCAAGTACCCAGATCCACTACCATGAAGGGCTTTATGGGTGGTGAGTAGCACCTTGAAGCACACCCGGAGATCAACAATAATGTTCAGCAATCCAAAATCAAGAGACTATGTTAATCTTAGTTGATAAAGGGAGAGCCAATCTGGTGTAGTGATTAAGATACTGACTTAGGAACCGGGAAGTTGTGAGTTCAAGTTCCACCTTAGGCATGAGAGCCAGTTGGGTGATTTTGAGCCAGCCACTCTGTCTCAGAAAAAAACGAACCTCACAGGGTTGTTGTAGTAGAGAAAATAGGAGCAGAAAGTGGTGGGTTGTATGCTCGCTGCCTTCAGTTACTTATAAAAGTAATAATAGTGGGATAAAAATCTAATAAATAAATGCACATCACCTAAATGTCGACTCCTGCAAATCTGCATCATCATTCCTAATATACCATCAAATCTGTACATGGAGAACCTTCCAATACCCTTGGTGTTCAAGGTGTTTAGAGTTTAGAGTTTAGAGTTTTATTTCATTTGTATGCTGCCCTTTTCCCTAAGGGGACTCAGGGTGGCTCACAACTCAAAGAAGGGAAAGAGGAATACAGACAGTTTAACAACACAAAACAATACATAGTTAAAAAACGCAACAATCATACCATTCGAAAGGGGGCAACGAATCTTTAGCCCCAGGCCTGTCAGAACAGCCAGGTTTTAAGGGCTTTGTGGAAGGCCTGGAGGGTGGTGAGGGTACGAATCTCCACGGGGAGTTCGTTCCAGAGGGTCGGAGCAGCCACAGAGAAGGCTCTCCTCCGGGTAGTCGCCAGTCGACACTGGCCGGCAGATGGAATTCGGAGGAGGCCTAGTCTGTGGGATCTGATTGGTCTAGTGGAGGTAATTGGCAGGTGCTAGTAACATGAGCAATAGCAATAGTACTTAGATTCATATGCTGCTCCATGCTTGCTTTACAGCAGTCTCTAAAGGTTTTACAAATATCAGCATATTGCTCCCAACAATCTGGGTTTTCATTTTACTGATCTTGGAATGATGAAAGGCTGAGTCAACCTTGAGCCAATTAGGATCAAACTCCAGGCTGTGGGCAGAGTTAGCCTGCAATACTGTACTCTAACCACTCTGCCACCAGGGTCCAGGTTCTTATCGATATAATATTTATATTTATAATCTTCAATGGCTGGATAGCCCAATATTTGAACAAACACCTCTCCCTCTATTCTCCTTCTTCAGTAACAATACCAGCTGGGAGAATTCTCTCCAATGTTCTATTCTCGAGAGTGGTACATTATGCAGATGAGACCATTTAGGGTAGTGGTTAAGGCACTGGACTAGAAACCAGAGAAACAGGAAGTTTTGTTCTGCCTTGAACCCAAAGTCAACTTGACCTTGGGTCAGTCACTTCCTCTCTGCCCTAGGAAGGAGGTAATTTAAAATATTTCCAAGAAAACTGGAAGGACTTATCCAGGTAGTCACCAGGAGTCAAACACTGACTCAAAGGTAGAAAAAGAGGGGTGGGAACAGTTAACCAATTAAGGATAGTATTTTAGCTCAAGGTTGAAATGAGGGATCCTTATTGAACTCTGAGCATGGTTGTTTTCTTGCAGATCTTTGATTACCAAACTAGGTAACATCATCAGTGCTATTCAAACCGGAGGAACTCCTCAAACACAATTAAGCAATGGAATGGCTCTCGTTATGGGTGTCCTACCCTTTCTTGCACTGGGACTTTATTTTTGGCATCAGTTAAGATCTCACTTTCACTGATGACCTAAACAGCAGTGATTTGTGTGTTGATTTATCACGTCCTTCCCTGTTTTATGGGAGAAGGAGGGAGGCTTTATGACAGTGATGGCTAACCTTTTTCGGATCAGTGCCAAAGTGGAGGGAGCATAAGGGAGTCATGCACGGGGATGCCCACATCCATAATGTTATGTGTGTGACCCACCCAGTGGTGGGTTTCAAAAATTGTTCGAACCTACTCTGTGGGTGTGGCCTCCTTTGTGGGAGTGGCTTGCTGCCCACATGACCGGATGGGAGGGGCTTGCCGCCCATGTGACCGGATATGAAGATGCCGACAACACTTGTCAGAACCACCTTAAATTACCTCACACACAGCACTGGCATACATAAGAATAGGATGTAAACTTGTTTTTTAAAAGGCATCTTTGGTTTGCGTTAAAACAACTTCAACACACACAATGTTCGGATTGCACCACAAACGCAGTAGTCATCCTTACCTTTCAGAGAGGCACTGAGTTTTATAAATAGGAGCATGATAGTGTAGAATAATCACATCCAAGGACCAGTGGTGGGTTTCAAAAATTTTTGGAACCTCTTCTGTAGGTGTGGCCTGCTTTCCAGGTCCACTGGTAGAACCTCTTCTAACCAGTTTGGTAGATTTGATGAACCAGTTCTACCGAATAGGTGCGAACTGGTAGGAACCCACCTCTGGACCCACCCCACCCCCATGCATCCACGTGCTACCAGCGCTCCCCCCACTTTTGGTGTGCTTTTTTCATCCTCTTCAGGCTCCAGAGACTTTCTAGGAGCCTGGAGAGGCGAAAACAGCCTCCCTCCCCCCCACACACACCCAGAAGCTTCAAGAGCTTTCCAGAAGCCTCTGGAGGGTGAAAAACCGGCCCTATGGGCAAACTGGAAGCCACTTCCGGTTTGCTCGTAGGGCTGTTTTTTGCCCCTCAGAGCTTTCAGGGAAGTCTCCTAAAGGCTCCAGAGGGTGAAGAACGACCCTATGAGCAAACAGGAAGTCCATTCCCGATAAAAATACAAATAAAATTAAATTAAAAGTTTTTTTTTAAAAGAAAGATAAAATAGAGGAGACCACTGTGTAGAACAAAGAATCATGGATAAGCTGGTATGAAAATTGAGCTCAGCTGTGCATATCTTTAAGAGATGGTTTTCTTGGGACAAATGCCATAGTTCAGCTGGTTTACAAGAAGAGATTATTTGCTTCCTCACAAGTACCATTTCCTGTCATGCTCTGCCCTGGCAAATAAACATAAATGAAGTATGACAGCATATCTGCAAGAGTGCCTTTATACAAGCAAGAACACAATAGTGTGCTTATACCCTTGAGTTGATGACAATATCCTATAGTTTGTATCAGTGGTGGGATTCAGCCAGTTTGCACCTATTCGGGAGAAAACCTGTTGTGAACTTTCTAAGCAGTTCGGAGAACTGGTTGTTGGAAGAAATCTCCTTTTGTGTTTTTCCCACTTTACAGGGCTAATCCTGTAAGGAAGGCAGGGAGGAAACATTCTGCGGTTGTTTCTAGCCTAATATGTATTGCCCTGCTTACAGAAACTGCCTCTCCGGTTAACCCTTATTACAATGTAACAGCTAAGGCGAAGTGCCCATCAATATGAGTGATGTTGAGTTGGCCACGCCCACATGGTCACATGACCACTGAGCCCCACCTACCCAGCTGGTCATTAGGGCAGAGAACCGGTTGTTAAATTATTTTGAATCCCACCATTGGTTTGTATAGAAATAAACTAAGCAGGCAACTATCTATTAATGATTACATGGATATGACACATATAAAGGAAATAATGTGATTCTATGAATGTTGCTCTATGCAATATTAGGGTTAAAAAATAATTTTCTGGTCTGCACAAATCTGGATGGCCATTCGATGGCAGCAAAGAGATACAGATAGTTCATTCTAGTGTTTATCTGGATGTTTGCATACGGTAGCTAAGGTTAACTAAGCCATCAAGAATGTCTTCTTTGGAGAAAGCCCTCTAATTTCAAATCTCATTTCTTTCAGAGTATTTATTATTAATCCATGCCTATTTTCCCCCTCCCTTACATTATCTAGCACTATACTTTGCAATACTCCTGTGTGTGGTAGCACAGAATGCAGAACTGCAGATCTAACTCCCTGCTTACTGCAGGAGTTCAATTCTCATCGGCTCAAGGTTGACTCAGCCTTCCATCCTTCTGACATCGGTAAAATGAGGACCCAGATTGTCTAAAGGTGCTTTTTTTTCCTCAAGAGGCAACTAGACTTTTTGGTTTTTCTTTGAAGATGTTTCACTTATTATCTTCAGCTCTACTGAAGAAGCTTCTTGGATGAGAAGTGAAATGTCTTCAAAGAAAAATCAGAAAATCCAGTTGCCCTTTGGAAAAAAGCACCTTTGGGATAACCATGACTTGGGTGACTGAAGATCTCCATGGACATCAAGCACTCAGATTGTTGATGTAATATATTAACTCTGAAAACTGCTTAGAGAGGGCTGTAAAATTTTTTGAAGTGGTATATATACATCTATTGCTATTGCTATTAGGAACAATCAATTTTACAATTGCTTTTTTCTTTCCTCCAAGCTTAATCTTTAGGAATCCTTTCATACACGTTTCAGAAATTTCCCAGTAGCTGGAAAAAGATTTGAGGGTAAGTAAAATTTCAACTGTTCTTGAAACATTGCAGTTACTGTCAAGTTTTGGTCACCAGGCAGGAATGGAATTAAGTAGGCAAGGTCACAAGAATCCCCAAACCTCTGATAAGTTTTTTTAAAAAAATGGGAGAGAAGTTATAAAGCCATAATGAAAGAATTCCAGTGAGTTTGTTAGATTTTGCAAGGAGAGGGGAGTTTAAAATGAGCAAAGTGTTACATGGTGCTGTGATGCAAGCACCCTGTTCCTTTCGTAGATATGTTGACATTATGCCTATATGTTCAAAAGTCTGGCATCTTGCCAATTTTGACATATGTTCTGTGGCTGTTACTGACTGCAGCATTTTAACTGCAATTTGCAAAACCCATCCTTAGAATCCTCTCTTGCCTGCATAATGGACCATTCAGCCACTTATTTTGAGTGAGAAGTCCACTTTTCACTTGTCTCTTGTTTTCATAGTGCCTGGAAATAATATCAGAAAAGTGACTTTCACACAATTCTGTATTCTCATGAGTTTGCTTGACAAAGAATGCTTGTGCTATTGCAAATCTATGGGATTACAATAATCTGAATCCTTTTTTTCTTCCACGTGAACTGCACCCTTTTAACTATATCTATACTCATTCCTGAAATTGAAAATTCAAGGGATTGTAAGCAAGAAAGCAAATTGAGAATTTCCCAAAGATTTGTAATTTGCCACTTTGAGAAGTAAGAATTTACACCAGTTGAAACCGGCCTTTAATTGAATCCAGGAAAGTTTAAATCTAAAATTATCTAAAATCTAGATACAAAATAATTACGCGAAACAGCACGGTAGATTTGTGGAACCTCTTCTGGAGAAGAGGTTAGAACTGGCAGGAACCCATGCCTGAAATACATCCAGTAAATATTACATTCATGTCCATCTTAAACACGTGAAATGTTTTTTTTAATCTACCACAAGTGATTACTTCCCGAATGTGCATTCATATAAATGAGAGGCAGATTTGGCCCATATTATGGATCTTTGAATAGGCAAGGTATAGATTAATCTCCGAACACAAATGAATAGGATGGCATTCTAAGAGAGCTGACATTTCTCAAAGCACAAAAGGACAAAGCATGCCAACGTGAAAAAAAATATGCCTGATCCCAAATTCATCTTAATATTCAGAGTCTAAGCTTGTTAACCAACCAACTTGGGGGGGGGGAACAAGAATGGAAAAGTTGTTCACATTTGCAGTAATTTATGGTGATAATGCTGCACATCAGGCTGGTCTTTTCTCTCTTTTTGAATACCTAATTCATAAATATTCTGGTGGAAAAATGATGTAGGTGCCTGACTGCAAGTGATTAACTAATCATTTCTTATTTTGTTTAGCCCCCATACCCTCCCCACAATAAGCAGATTAATCATTATGCATTCTATGGACAAAGCATGCTCTTTTGTTTTGTAAAAATATTATTTCCAAAGGGAGAAACAAAGCTGGAATCCAATGCATCCAATATATCTGGAAAGCAGAGGTGGGTTCCTACCAGTTCGCACCTATTTGGTAGAACCGGTTCATCAAATCTACCGAACCGGTTAGAAGAGGTTCCAACAGTGGACCCGGAAAGCAGGCCACACCTACAGAAGAGCTTCAAAAAAATTTTGAAACCCACCACTGGTCCTTGGATATGATTATTCTACACTATCATGCTCATATTTATAAAACTCAGTGCCTCTGTGAAAGGTAAGGATGACTACTGCGTTTGTGGTGCAATCAGAACATTGCGTGTGTTGAAGTTGTTTTAACGCAAACCAAAGATGCCTTTTAAAAAACAAGTTTACATCATGTTCTTATGCATGCCAGTGCTGTGTGTGAGGTAATTTAAGGTGGTTCTGACAAGTGTCGTCGGCATCTTCATATCCGGTCACATGGGTGGCAAGCCACTCCCATCCGGTCACATGAGTGGAAAGCCACCCCCACAAAGGAGGCCACACCCACAGAGTAGGTTCGAACAATTTTTGAAACCCACCATTGCTGGAAACGCTGGTAGTGATAATTTACTGGGGTATTTTTTAGGAAGGGAAAGGAAGGCAGGCAGGCAGGAAGGAAGGAAGGAAGGATTTAGCTATTGACTTCTTAATGATGTGGGAGTTTGGCATAAGAGTTTCAGACTATGGAAGAGAATCTCACAAGGCCACTAGAAATGTTTGAAACTCTCCATTTTTCCTCATCGGACACAAGTGCCTTTTTTTGTCTTGAGTTCTTTCCATCCTCTAACGAAGACCCTTGTGATTGTCAATTCAATTCAAAATGAACACACAGAAAAAACAAACCAAATTCTCAGATAACGCTACATTGGCCACTGAGAAACCTGGACTGACATGAAAACAAGTGTGGTTCTCGTGGATCCTTGCAGCCTTGTATTTCTGCATTGGTGATAGGCGAGCTTAAGTTCTGACTTTCTGTTTTCCTTTGAGGATGAGGTACGTGGCTAAAAGAGAATGAGAGAAAAGGAGTGCCCGCAGAAGAAAGAACAACTGGCTACATCAAATAAGTTCTTCATGACTTTAGAACATTTGCTAGAAAAAATGTTGAACCTGATGATCAGAAAAGAAGAATGCTTAATTTATACTTCCCTCCTCTAATTCAAGCCCTGTCAATTTACCTGTATCATCCAAGAGTTAACCCCTGTGAAAACTCTTAAGCATGAATTATGAGAGATAGAGAAGAAATTTCTTTCTGAATAGTAAATACGTTGGAGCACTCTGATCTCCAATTAAGCATGCTGTGGGAACTAGATATTTAGAAAACACATCTCACCATCCAATACAATAAGGTGTGGTCATGCATGTTAGACTTATATACCGCTTCATAGGGCTTTCAGCCCTCTCTAAGCGGTTTACAGAGTCAGCATATTGCCCCCAACAACAATCCGGGTCCTCATTTTACCCACCTCGGAAGGATGGAAGGCTGAGTCAACCCTGAGCCAGTGAGATTTGAACAGCCGAACTGCAGAACTGCAGTCAGCTGAAGTAGCCTGCAGTGCTGCATTTAACCACTGCGCTACCTCGGCTCTTGTTCACATCCTTTGTAATTGCAATTGCAAGTTCTTTGAAAAAAGTTACCTAAAATAGATACCAGTCTACTAGTGGCTCTTTATTTAAAATAGCAGATAACCTGGCGTTTCCTGGGTATTTATTTATCCCAATCCTATATTAGACAGGAAAAGGAATGAATTATAAGTGGCAATGTAAGTGCAAAATGGGCTGTCCTCTCTCCTTCAATTCATATCAACACAATTCCTGAAGAGGTTATGACAAGAGCAACTTCTGGGAAATAGTTTGGGTTGTCAGGAGGGATGGTGTGAATTCCAGAGAAGCAAGAGACAACTCAGTTCAAAAGCTTATATGAAGGGGAAAAAAGTCTGGGCAAGGCTCCTTAATAGTTTCCATAGTACATGCTTTATAGAGGTGGTAGTTTGCTTTAGTTTGGCAAGATTCTGTCTATAGACGAGGAACAATAAAGAAATGTGTTTGGAAGAATGACAATGTGTAATTCTTGGTTTTGGGACGCTGGTCAAAATCAGATGTTAGCTGCATTTACCTGTGTAATGTCTGGGTGAAAGTTTCGGTGAGTTGAGAATTTATTGTTGTCAGAAAAGTAATTCAGAAACAAGACTGCATTTTTAATCATTCTATCAGTTTAGAGTTTCTTGGCATGTGCAATTATGTGGAAATTGTTAATATCATTGGTGACATAACTGTGACTGCCATTTTAACATTCTCACCTGATGCTTACCAAACAAATCAGAATGAAGCCAAACTGCTTCATATCTGACCATTGCCTAGGGAGGTGTTTTTTCCTACAGTCTCATTCCCACACACCAGAGGTGGGTTCCTACCAGTTCACACCTATTCGGTAGAACCGGTTCATCAAATCTACCAAACCGGTTAGAAGAGGTTCCACCAGTGGACCCGGAAAGCAGGCCACACCTACAGAAGAGGTTCCAAATTTTTTTGAAACCCACCACTGGTCCTTGGATATGATTATTCTACACTATCATGCTCATATTTGTAAAACTCAGTGCCTCTGTGAAAGGTAAGGATGACTACTGCATTTGTGGTGCAATCAGAACATTGCGTGTGTTGAAGTTGTTTTAACGCAAACCAAAGATGTCTTTTAAAAAACAAGTTTACATCATATTCTTATGCAGCCAGTGTTGTGTGTGAGGTAATTTAAGGTGGTTCTGACAAGTGTCATCGGCATCTTTATATCCGGTCACACGGGCAGCAAGCCACTCCCATCCGGTCACATGGGTGACAAGCCACTCCCACAAAGGAGTCCACACCCACAGAGTAGGTTCGAACAATTTTTGAAACCCACCACTGCCACACATCATTACAAAATCCTGCCACGGATTGCTTTGTTCTTGTGTCTTTAGTCTGGTCTGAAAATAGTTACATCATCTCAATTTTGCAAGGGCTTGAACCGTGGCTGTTTGTCGTGATTGCTGAAATGTCATGTCTGAACAATCTCTAGCGTAGCAATTCTTCTTTCAGAAAGGGCTTGAAAGAACTGAAGTCAGACACATTTTCACTATTGTGTATGTGTGAATCCTGCATCTGATCAAGCATGAGATCAAGTAGACAGAAGTCAAATCAGAATTTGGTAAACATTATGATTTGCTTGAATTATTTTTGGTGACTCCGACAAGGTTTAATATCTACACAATGCAACATAAGCAAAGATGAAAGGCCAGTAAAGGAAAGTCCAGAAATATTGTCTGATTAAAATAAAACTTGCCCTTTCCCCCCCTTTTTCTATTAATCAACTAGTTACAGCAATATCTATTATTGACTGAGTAGGTGGATGAATTATAAAGACAGCCGTGTAGGATTTTTAACTTAGATATATTCCATGATGTGTTGGAAAGCCAAATAAATCACTCGTAGTCTGCAGCATGGCAATAACAAGCAATGCTGACATAAATTGAAAAATGGCTACAGACCAGCAAAAGCACTGATCAAGAGGCATCTAATGTCCCCAATAAATATAATAAAATGAGCACAAAAATTAAAAAGCAGACAGCAAAATTGAATTTGTCACTAGAGTGTTTTTTTAATAAACTCTAGACAATTTTTATTTATTTATTCTATTTATGCAGCTGTCCATCTCACTTTTACATGGCTCCAGGCAGCTTGCAAATTGCAATAAATATGTGAAAAATTTATTCTTACGTTCAAATAATGTGGCTAAATAGATATAAAGTAATGACTTAGAGATTCCTTATTGTTTGTTTGTTCAAAATATTCAGCAAAGGGCTCTTTAAATTTTCTTTTTAATTGGATCATATGATCTGTTGCACAATGTGGTCTGGAAAACCTTCCATGTTATGACTCTGTCCTGGATGTGAATTTAGTTTGAATAATCATAATTAGAATACATGTCTTATGTACTGGTATTAAAAACCATGATGTGCCCAACTATTATTTTTCTGCTTTTTAAAGTCCCACATGGAAGATATCTGAAGTATATATTTTTAGGGTAATATTTTTCAGCAGTTAAGCAAACACATATTGCAATATACACAGAACGACCAAAAGACTATCACCATTAGCAGTCTTGGAAGCACAAGACTGAGAAGACATCTGTATCAATGAAAATTAACAAACATAAACACTATTGATTGATTGATTGATTGATTGAATGATTGATTGATTGAATGATTGAATGATTGAATGATTGAATGATTGAATGATTGAATGATTGAATGATTGAATGATTGAATGATTGAATGATTGAATGATTGAATGATTGAATGATTGAATGATTGAATGATTGAATGATTGAATGATTGAATGATTGATTGATTGAATGATTGATTGATTGATTGATTGAATGATTTCCTAATTGCCTATATCTTGAGGGCAAGATATGTGTGTGTGTGCATATACATATACACACATACTTACACTTACACAAATACATACACATACACACATACATACACATACATATATAATACCAGGGGTGGGTTCCGGCAGGCACTACTGCTGGTTCATTCATGGGCGTGCTGTGTGCATGCTTGATGCACGCAGCATGACAGTGCACAGTGCATTAAAAATTGTTCTGCGTATGCGCAGAAGTGAAAAAGAAGATATCAGTGTCTATGGCACCACCCAGAGAACCAGTTCAGGCATGTGGCAGGCCTGGTCACTGCCGATTCCAGTGACCCAGGCAGCCAAACCACTACCAGTTCGGTCGAACTGGTCCGAACCGGTAGGAACCCACCACTGCATACCACATACTAAATCTTATTCAGGATTTGAAAAACATACGAAGCAAGCAAATAAATTGCTTTTTTGCTGAAAGTTTTCAAGCAAAGGATGGATGGAACTGAGCATGCCTGGCTGTGGAATTCTGGGAGTTGACGTCCACAAGTCTAAAAAAATTTGAAACCCACCACTGTGTCAGTGCCTCACCAGCCATAAACCTCACCGCACGTCACTGATACATAGACATAAACATTGCCATACACATAGGCATAGACAGAGGCAGTTTAACAGAATAACCTAATAACGGAATTGGAAGGTACTTTGGAGGTTTTCTAATCCAACCCCCGGCTCAGGCAGGAAACCCTATACCATTTCAGACAAATGGTGGTCCAATCTCTTCTTAAAAACCTCCATATTGACACACACAACACTAATTTGTTTTTTGTTCCTTCATTAAGTTCCTCAGATTAAAATGGCTGAATGGTGTTTGAGACATAAGAAAGAAGGGTGGGGAAATATGCAGTTTTTAGTGGAATTTTTTATTACAAAAACTTGAGCAACGTTTAATATTTATTCAAAGAATGGTAGAATCTGAAGCTTTACTTTTGGATAAAAGTACAGAAAAAGATTTTGATCCAGCTCACGGCTGAAGAACCAGCGAAGTGGATTTCATTTGTTGTTCCAAAATTTAACTCTGTATACTTCTCCAACATTACAGCTAGAATAGAGGAACTATGAAGATGGAGGGAGACTGGATGGATTTATTATAGTTAACTGGTAACTACTACTGCTTGCATGCTTACTTGAAGATAGACCTATTCTGGAGATTGAATTTACTACAATTAATTAAACAATTGACAAAAAGAGAATATGCAAGGGGTGAGATCTAAAAGTAGTAGACTACTTTTTCCCCATTTTATTTTAATTGAAGAGAATATGACTGACTTATATTTTAGATTCTACCGTAAATCTATCATCTCCCACAGTTCTTTATCACTCAAAGGCAGATTTTTACTGTGGGTATAAAATAAATAAAGATCTTGCAAAAAAGTGTTTGCTCCATTTTGTTTATCCAGTCTGTTGCTTTAGATAACTTTTCAAGCATAGCAATCAACCTACCATATTTCAGTATTTGATGATTATCTAAATAATAAGATATTTTTCAAGACCTTTTTACTTCTTATAGGACATCCCCCCTCCCCCAAATTTATTATCCTTACTTTTTGGCAACTTCAACGTACCAGAAACTCAATCAAGAGCACAACATCTTAAATTTAAGAAGTCATACATATGATGGAGGGATGAAGGAAAGGAAAGGAGTGGAGGGTAGAAGAGAGAGGAAGAGAAGGAAAGAAAGTAGGAGAAGAAGAAGAAGTGTGGTGGAGAGGTAAGGGAAGAAGAATGAGGTAAGGGAAGGTGGGTAGAGGGGAGAGAAAAAGAAGAAGAGGAGGGAGGAAGAGAAAGAAAGAGGAGAGAAGGTAGGAAGGAGAAGAAAAAGGGTAGGAGTAGGGAAGAGGTAAGGGAAGGAAGAAGGGGATGGAGACGAGGAAGGAAGGATGTAGAGAAGGAAGGGAGGGAGAAAAGAAAAGAAAAAAAAGAGAAAACAAGGTGGTGTCTAAGCAGGTGTGAAGGATGGTAAATAAAGCATTCTAAACTATACCTTATAACCTTCCAAATAGGATAATAATAATATAAGAATGGCAAAGAAAAAGAATAATTATGTGAAAGTATATCTATAATCTGTATGTAAGAGAACAAATGACAGTAAAAATATATAGCATAATATAGGTAAATAATATTTGGTCATAAGTAGCTAAGTTTAAATAAAGAAAGAAATGTACATACAAATGGATAACGAACAAGGAGATTATGAATGCAAGATAGAAATGTATAGTAGGGAAAACACTAACTGCAAAGAAACCAATTCGGAACTGCGGTATGATATACGATGGAACTTATTGTTCCTATGTTGTTTTTAAGTTATGTGTTTGTTTTTGTTGATGTGCTTATGTGTTTAAAATAAAAAAAATATATCAAGAAGTCATTCATCTGTGGTTTCATTCTTGTTTTAATTTCTCTATAAGGTGTTAGAGCCCAGCCATGTCTTAAAGCATGACCTAAACATCAAAATATAGATTTTTCAGTGCAGAGAATGTGGGATACTATGTCATGATTCCCATTAACAATAATAGCTATTGCTTATCTAACTCCTCATTCACCACCTTGAAAATTTCTCCCTTCAGAGTCATGAAAAGCATGAAACTTACCATAACAGTGAAATTCTTGTAATAAACTACTTAACTAGATTTGGATACCTGGTGAGAAAGGGAAAATGAAATTTTCAGGGACTGTATTTGTTAGATACTTTGCTCCACTTCCAGAACACCTTCTTTTCCCCTGCTGGTCTCATAAGTCTACTGAAAATTGTAACATCAGGAAGACCTTTAGGTAGGTAGATAATATGATAGGGTCGAATAAGGACAGAGGATGAATTTTTCAATCCTCTATGACGTTCCCAAATTGTTGTATTATTTCGACTAATAACAACTGCAGAAATTGGAGAATTTTGAAATCTGAAATAGCCACAAAAGGCAATTTCTTGCATGCTGTAGAACAGTGAGATGTCAGACAAAATGTGCAGAATTCCAGTGATCCTATTCAAGCATTGAGTTTTATGTACAGAGGGCTTGAGCTATGTACAGAACGAGAAGCATGGGCCCCTCTGGACAACATTACACATGATGATGATTATTAATGTACAGTACCCAGGATACAACAATGCTATTGCAAAGAAGTAGTTTGGCTTGCCAAGGTACCAGTCCTGTTGTAGGAAATGCTTGCACACTTCCCAAGGTGTGCCACAGGAGCAGTGACGTGCGGTGAGTTTTATGGCTGGTGAGGCAGCTTTTTAGACTTGTGGACTTCAGCTCCCAGAATTCCACAGCCAGGCATGTTCAGTTCCGATTTAAAGCGACAGCATTTTTCCCCCTTGCAAAATAAGTTCTCCCATTCTTTTTCTTCTCCCTCCCCCTCCTTCCTCCCTCTCTCCTCTCTCAAACAGACACATGCACACAGAGAACTTGGATCCCCCTCTCACTCACTCACTCACTCTCACACAAACACAAACACAGAAGTTGGATTGGATATATTTTCCAAAGGTTTGAAAGCAGCTCCTCTGCCATACCCCCTCCCCTTCCCCTGCTGCCTTCCGATTGGAGCCTTTGATTGCAGGTGAATCACGTTGCCTTTTCAGTGAAGCTGGGTTTATATACTTTTATCCAGCTGTGTGTGTGTGTGTGTGTGTGTGTGTGTGTGTTTGAAAAGGCAACATGGGTTCTGCATGCAATCAAACCTTTTGAATTCCTATCCCCTCCCCACACACGCACCTTTTCCAGCTGTTTCAGAGAGGATTTCAACTCTGCCCTCATGAAAGGCCAGAGCTCTGAGTCAGACTGAGCTAGTTGCTCCCAGAGAACTCTAAAAAGCCTCTAAAAATGCCCTCTACAGGAGGCCAGAGAACACGTGCCTCATTTGCATAAGGAATTCTTTGCTTTTTAACCCTTGGTTAACTCTTAAAAGGCGAAAAATTCCTTATGCAAAAGAGGCTCCTAGTTCTCTGGCCTCCTCCTATAGTTATCACTAAGCACTGTTCCAAGTCACTGTGACTTAGAATCTGGTAGCAACTAACTTGGCTTTAATTATTTTTAAAACATTCTTTAAAATTCTTTCCTTTTCCTCATGACTGGTGAGGCCACGCCTCCCCTGCCTCTAGTGACTGCATGTGCCTGCACAGGAGGGTGAGCTGACTTTGCCCCAGAGACAAAGGCAAGCGGCTTTTCCTGCAGCATCACCCAAGGCTCCATCCCTTCTCGGAGCTGCCTTGTAAGTGGGTGCCGTAACCAGAAAAGTTCAGAAAGCCAGGAATCTGACTGCTCGCACAGAGCACCATCTCAGCTCCCTACCGAAATTGTACCCATCTATCTACTTGCATAAAACATACTTCCGAACTGTTAGG
The DNA here is from genome assembly GCF_009769535.1 of Thamnophis elegans. Classification (NCBI taxonomy): domain Eukaryota; kingdom Metazoa; phylum Chordata; class Lepidosauria; order Squamata; family Natricidae; genus Thamnophis; species Thamnophis elegans. The sequence goes on from NC_045544.1 coordinate 10,386,249, forward strand.
TGAACAGAAACTGAACTCACCCCACTATTCAGTGCTAGAGCTCAAACCACCGAAGCGTCATTAAGCCACTACTGTACATGATGTGAAATCATCATGCAAAAGACATGAGAGATGCACCATATGTTGGCTGGGCATCATGATGTGACTGACACAAATATAATTGCATGGTTTCCTCGCCTCTCTGTTATCCACTCCACTTGGCAAAGAAAAAAATGCTGTTGCCCAACGAAGAGAGAAAAGGGATGGGAAAAAAAATATCCTGAGTTTGTGTGTTCTCTCTAGCGTGAGAAATCAAAGTTATTGGTTTGTTCTTATAAATAGCAATATTCTCCCTTGCCAAATATTTGTCTAGCAATAGCAATAGCTCTTAGACTTATATACCACTTTATATACTGCTTTAGGGCCCTCTCTATGAAGTTCACAAAATCAGTGTATGGTTCCCAACAGTCTGGGTCCTCATTTTACTGACCTCAGAAGGATGGAAGGCTGAGTCAACCTTGAGATGATTAGGATTGAACTCCTGGCATTGGGCAGCAAGTTAGCCTGCAATTCTGCACTCTAACCACTGCGCCACCACGTGTCTTCCCACCCCACCCATAAACAATGGGTTCCTCAAACCAAGGTGATTTATTGGATCAGATCATAGTCTATTCAGTGTTTCCTTGCTCTACATCTTTACTTTGCAAGTAAAGTTTAGCATTTAGCATCCCCACTGTTGTCTTAGATACAAGGTCTAATAGATGTTCTAGGGGATTGTCCCTAATTTTGTCGTGAGAAAGGCAAGCTGTCTTGTGGCTATTAAATCAATGGAGAAATACCACTCTGGTTAGATCATTAAGCGGCGGAGTCTGAGACCATTGCCCGAGTTTTAAGGCAATCTATAAAATGAACGCGATTATAAACCTTGCCAGCACAATGTATTCCCGTGAGTCTCTGATAATTGGGATGATCATTTAATTGGCACATTCTTTTTCCACTAGGGTGTACCAATTAAGCCAATTCTGGAGTGCTCTGGTTTAATAGGACATTTTATATTTGCTGCTCTGCTAAAATTACTTGTATTTAAAAAATTATGGAAAAAGTAGTATAGATTTTATTTTATTCTTACTCTCAATATGTATTAAGACAGGAACAAAGAGTGAACTCTCTCTCCCTCTAAGTGGGATTGATGATGTGACATTTATGCTCATAGATAGGAAAATATACTGAATGTTCGTTTTGAAATGCTGGTGAAGGATTACAAGAAAATGTGCCAGGGCACATAGAATTATGTCCACTATCATTTCCTGCAACATGGCTTCCTGAAAAAACAATGAATGCAAATCTCTTGCAATGGTTAACTGGAACACTTCATGAAATGCTGATTTCCTCCTTTTTCCCTCTCCCCCCACCCCCAATCCACATGCACACATTCTTGCAAGCATCTTTCCCAAATCACATCTACAGGATCATGGGCTCTTCCCCTGCAAAATGTGTGATGTGTCAGGAAAATCTTCAGAAGATGGGGATATTGCCCATCGTAATAGGCACTGTGGCCCTTCCCAACTTATATTGTCACTTTAAAAAGCACACGCACTTGTTATGTCTATAACTTTGTACGGTAAAAGGCTGCACTGGATATAATGCTAATGAAGGCTGGAATGGGCGTCTTACAGAGGTGGACACATAGCAGCCCACAAAGCCCTCGGCAACTTGCAGCTCTCTGTTTTGCAAAAATAACAGCACAGATTTTTTAAAAATAATAATAATAAATAAAACCATAAGAGGCATGCATATTAAGTCCCCATATGATGTAATGCTTTATGTTTAAAAAAACATCTGGGATCTCCAATTTTAAAAAAAGACCATCACAATGTTCTCACTGAAGTCATCTTAGCAGTGTAACGCTTAAACTAACTTTTTATAAAAGTGAAGCTCCAAAGGAAACATGTTCTACCAGCATTTGAAAGACTGAATAATCAAGGCAATGGAAAGCAGAGTCAGTGGGCATAATAGAAACACTCTCAGCGTATCCTACAGCATATAAATTCCAAATCTCAAAATTCCCAGCAAGGCCATTGCAGGTAGAGATAGTCCTCTATTTGACACCACAACTGAGCCACAGATTTTCATTGCTTAATAGTTGTTACGTGTCCTACCTTTGCCCCATTTTGTGACCTTTCATGCCAAGTTGTTAAGTGAATCCCTGCAGTTGGTAAGCTGAGGGAGCTGAGGTGGCGCAGTGGTTAGGGTGCAGTACTGCAGGCCACTTCAGCTATCTGTTAGCTGCAGTTCAGCGGTTCTAATCTCACCGGCTCAAGGTTGACTCAGCCTTCCATCCTTCCGAGGTGGGTGAAATGAGGACCCAGACTGTGGGGGTGATATACTGACTCTGTAAACCACTTAGAGAGGGCTGAAAGCCCTATGAAGCAGTATATAAGTCTAACTGTTATTGCTATTGCTATTGATAGTAACACGGTTGTTGAGGGAATCTGACTTCCTCATTGACTTTACCAGTCAGGAGGTCACAAAAGGTAATCACCTGATCCTGAATACTGCAACCGTCATAAATATATGCCAGTGGCCAAGTGTCTGAAACCATGGGAATGCTGCAATGGTCCTAAGTGTGAAAAACAGTAGTAAGACATTTCTTCAATGTCATTGTAATTTCAAATGGTTATAAGTCAAGGACTCCCTGTATTTAAAGTTTGAGGGCTGGGGCACCTATATTGGAAAGGTTGTATGGAGGTACATGGATTATTATTTGAATTACTAAGTTATTCTGACCCCCTCCTCCGTCCAGTAACAAATGCCGAGACAAGCTTAACTGGAATGTACTTTAATAGCAAGAAACCAAAACCTCGGTGGCTGAAAGCCAAGCAGAACAAACAGATAAGGACCTTGGCAGCAACTCAGACAAACCTTGGCAGCAATCCAGTCTGCCAAGCTAGTTACCAAAAGTTCTCCAACTTTTAGTCAATTTGTTCATTCATTCATTCATTCATTCATTGAATTTATAGGCCGCCCAATCCCGGAGGACTCCGGGCGGCTTACAGAATTGAAAGATATTAAAAAGGATTAAAACAATAAGATACAACAAGATTAAGAAGAAATACAATATGCACCCAGTCAAAGGGGGTCTGGACCTCAATCAAGAGGTCAACAGTCCCAGGTCTTCCGGAAAAGCCAGGTTTTGATAGCTTTCCGGAAGGCCATGAGAGTGGATAGGGTCCGAATCTCTGGGGGTAGCTCATTCCATAGGGCTGGAGCGGCAACAGAGAAGGCCCTACTCCAAGGCGTTGCCAGCCGGCATTGGCCAGCTGAAGGCACCCGGAGAAGGCCCATCCTGTGTGATCTTATTGGTCTAAGGGAGGTATGTGGCAGAAGACGGTCTCGTAGGTATCTGGGTCCTAGGCATGTAGGGCTTTAAAGGTGATAACCAGCACCTTGAATCGTGCTCGGAGACCAATGGGCAGCCAGTGCAGCTCGCCGAGGATAGGTGTGGTATGGGTGTTGACTTCTGCAAGAGGGGCATGTGCAGAAGCAGTCTTTTTATACTCTGGAGAGGAGCCTAATGACCACCAGCTGAGTGCAATTACCTCCTGTACTTGCACAACTGTTCCTGACACCTATTAGCTCTTCGGTGCTGGACATCAGGAACAACTCACTACTGGTGTCCGGATCACTCTCCCTATCTCCTCCCCACTGGTCCAAGGCTCGGGCGCCTCCTGGTGGCCAACCAGACTCTCTGCGCCATGCTCAGAGTCGAAACCCTGTCCAGGGTCCTCACATCCTCCAGAGACGACTCATAGGACCCCTCGCTGTCGGAGTCTGGTGGCAGCTCCAACGGCTCCTGCTGGGCCACAACACTAAGTATTAGAAAAAGAAATAGAAAGTAGAAATTGGGAAAATAATATTATGTATACTGAAATACAACAGAACATACTACGATTACGATGTATGAAGTTGAAAAAGTATGATTATGTATATTTAAATGGTAATATCACTATCAGAATTGTATGCAAAATATATCAACCTAGATAATACACTGTATTAAGGTTACATGTAACACCTCTAACGAAATAAGACTCCAAGGTTTGACTCCTCAAAGTTCCATTTTATTAGAGATGTCATTTTGGCACATCTGGAGAATCCCAAATCTGAAAGCTTCCAGGTTTCCCCACCCAAATGAAAGTTCAATTCCCGGCCCAGCACCCACATGTCCATCACATGGTCCAATCAAGTACCGTCCCAACTAGAGATGCCTCCCAGTCACACCACTCCAGGTGCAGGGCAGGATGACCTTGAGTCTCTGAGAAAGGAATGTTATTTTGACTATATCTATCCCACTCCATATAATCCCCTCCCCTCTCAATTTCCACAGCATTAAATGTGGCAGGTTTGAAAGCCCAGCGTAAAAGTTCACTTCCAGGCCTGGCACACTGTCGCTAAACACTTATGGATGTTAAGTATAAATAAAATTATTTAAAAAAAGAAAAAGAAGGAAAGTAATATTGGCATGACTCAGACAAGACAGCAAGGTGGTCCTTTGGAAAGACTTTGTGATGGTAGTGATTGTAGAAAAGAAATCTCCACTTTTCCTCATAATTGTACTTCTGAACAGCTGCCATGCGCAGGTGTTCTAGAAGGCAGGAAAACGTTAAAACATTAGCCCTACGAACCTGATTACAGGATTCACTTCTGGCTGTGATGAATGTCCTCAGTCGATTAAAATTGCTTGTTTTTCCTCCAGGAGTAGTGACCTTGTAACTCAATTCAAGCTGTGTTTGACCTCTTTTAGTCCTGTTGGAAGGAGAAGAATTTAGTGACCTGTTCACTAAAACCGTTATTCATTCTTCAAGAGGCTCCATTTTAAAAACACAGCATTTCATAGAGCAGTGTTAGCAAACCTTTTCAGCACCGAGTCCCAAAACAGGAGCAAGCACACATGCCAAAAGACAGAAGAGCAGCCACCCAGTGTGCATGCATGCACGGGGCGCCTGCTTTTCCAGTTTTCAGCATGAGCACCAGCCACCTGGTCTTCCAGTTTCTGGTGCTCCCGCACATGGGAAAACCATCTGGCCAGAGTGCTGGAACCCAGAAGAGCAATGAGTGATGGCTCACGTGCCCAGAGACATGGTTCTGTGTGCCACTTCTGGCACATGCGCCATAAGTTCGCCATCACAGTCCTAGAGAATGCAGGTCTTTTTCTTGCTTTAGCGATCATTCTAATTTTGATCATTTCCGTCCTTCTTCCGACTGCATTTACATTCCTCTGGTCAAAATGCCTGGATTGCTTCTTTAATTAAAATGAAACGTCCATACCAATATTTATTTAACTGCACTGAATGCATTTTGCGGATGACTTCAAGGAAGGGCTGGCGTGATGTGTAATATGCTGCATGCTCACCCAAATCCTTATCGATTTTGCACCTGCCCACACATTGATTTTAACAGACCCCAGCTTAACAATTCTCTTAGGGTCTGCAGGGTCTCCTCCTCCTCCTGAGCCGAGGTGGCGCAGTTGGGTTAGGGTGCAGTACTGCAGACCACTTCAGCTGACTGTATCTGCAGTTTCAGCGGTTCTAATCTCCACCGGCTCAAGGTTGACTCAGCCTTTCCATCCTTCCGAGGTGGGTGAAATGAGGACCCAGACTGTGGGGCGATATGCTGACTCTGTAAACCGCTTAGAGAGGGCTGAAAGCCCTATTAAAGCGGTATATAGTCTAACTGCTATTGTTGAAATGGAGCAATGAGTTTGACCAAGATGAGAAAAGGGAAAAGATCATCACAAGCATTTTTCTGCATGGAATCATACTTAGAAGCTGCTCAGAATTCAAAAGGCAGCAGGGTAAGTAAAAAGTAAATGATAAGAGGAAGGGATGGCTAGATCTAACCTAATCAGAAATTAGGACCTTCACTATTGGCAGAGGGAAGTCCACCATCTGAAGCATCCCCAAATAAAGTACAGATAATCCTTGAGTTACAACCACCAATTGAGCCCAACATTTATGTGGCTAAGTGAAAACAATTTGTGAAGTGAGTTTTGCCCCATTTTAAGACTTTACTGCCCCCATGTAAAGGGAATCATTGCATTAGCTAAGTTAGTAACGTGGTTGTTAAGTGAATATGGGCTTCCTTCTGATTCTGCTTGTCAGGAGGTCGCAAAGCCTGACCACATGACCCCCCAGGACACTGCAACTGTCATAAACATGAACAGTTGCCAAGGATCATGGCCGAGATGGCGCTAGTGGTTAGGATGCAGTACTGCAGGCCACTTCAGCTGACTGCTAGTTGCAGTTCGGCGGTTTTCAAATCTCACGGCTCAGGTTGACTCAGCCTTCGATCCTTCCGAGGTGGGTGAAATGAGGACCCAGACTGTGGGGGCGATATGCTGACTCTGTAAAACCGCTTAGAGAGGGCTGAAAGCCCTATGAAGCGGGTATATATGTCTAACTGCTATTGCTATTGCTATCATGTGCCCACGGAAGGCTGCAATAGTTGTGACAAACATCATAAGTCGCTTTTTCAGTGCCGTTGTAACTTTGAATGGTCACGAAATGAAATTTGTAAGGCGAGGATAATAGACAAGCAGAAGTGCATATTGTCAAACAAATATGAACTGTACACGGCAGAAATGTGTGCTTGTTCACTCTTCAGAGGCCAGCAATGGAATTTGACCAGAGTTCTGTCACACGTTAGTTTATGGAATGTAGTAATTAGACGGTGGCACACAGCCATGATGCCATGATTCTTCTCCAGTGGGAAGAATAAACACACTGCAAAGGCAGCTTATTTTGGATCACACATCAGTAAAACAACCCTTGCTTTTAATTGTTTAGCTAGACATTATTGACCTCTCTGAGGAGATGGGCAGTTTTAAAATGTAATAAATAAAATAAAATAAAATAAAGTAAAATAAATAAAATAAAATAAAGTAAAATAAAATAAAATAAATAAAGTAAAATAAATAAAATAAATAAACTAAAATAAATAAAATAAAATAAAATAAAATAAATAAAATAAAATAAAGTAAAATAAATAAAATAAAGTAAAATAAATAAAATAAATAAAATAAAGTAAAATAAATAATATAAAATAAAGTAAAATAAATAAAATAAATAAAGTAAAATAAATAATAAAATAAGATAAAGTAGAATGAAATAAAATAATAAAATAAAATAATAAAGTGATATAGAAAAAGGTAAAATAATAAAATAATAAAAATATAATAAAATATAATAAAATATAATAACAATAAAATAATAATAAAATATAAATATAAAATAAATAAATAATAAAATAAAATAAAATAAAGTAAAATAAAGTAAAATAAATAAAATAAAATAAAGTAAAATAATAAAATAAAATAAAGTAAAATAAATAAAATAAAATAATAAAATAATAAAATAAAATAATAAAATAATAAAATAAAATAATAAAATAATATAATATAATAAAGTAAATAAAATAAAGTAAAATAATAATAAAATAAACTAATAATAAATATAATAACAATAACATAAAATAATAATAAATATAATAACAATAAATAAAATAATAATAAAATATAATAACAATAAAATAAAATAATAATAAAATATAATAACAATAAAATGATAAATAAATAAAAATATAAAATAAAAAAATAAAATATAAATAAATTAAAATAAAAATATAAAATAAAATAAAATAAAAATATAAATATTAAATAATATAAAATAAAAATATAAACTAAAATAAAATAAAATAAAATATAAACCTGTATCTGAACTATGGCATATCAAACATGGCATTTCACTGTCTCTGTAAATATCCAGTCACCTAGGTCATGATTGTCCCAAAAGTGTCTTTTTCAAAAGGCTGCTTTGTTTTCTATTCAAGATGTTCGCTTCTCATCCTAGAACTTCTTCAGTGCTGACCAGTGGTGGGTTTCAACCGGTATGGACCGGTACAGCAGCACCAGGTGGTGAAATTTAGCATGCCTTCCTGTAACCGTGGTCAGGACGCCCAGTATCAGAAGGGTCACTCCCTCATTTGCTCTTTCACTCACCCCGCCCATCCGCAACAAGCTGCCAAAAGGTTATCAGAAGAAGAATCAGAAGAAGAAAGAATTGGTGAGTGGCTGGGGGGAGAAGAGGGAAGAGGTTAGAGAGGCTGCTGGAAGAGTGTGTGAATATGCACAGGCTGTGGGTTTTAAAAAAAACATCTGAGTGAATCCAGGAAGAGGGAAGAGGCAAAGGGGCTGGAAACTCACAGCCTGTGCACATGCACACATTCCATCCCCTCTGCCTCTTCCCACTTCCTGGATTCACTCAGATGTTGTGAAAACTCACAGCCTGTGCACACGCACACACTCTGTACTTATTTTATTCTTATTTAAGTAGTTAGTGTACAAAAGAATAAATTTCCTTTTTTTATATCTTCTTTTGTAGGTCATTCTTTGGGGCAAAGAATTCAGTGACATTGACTTGGCCACTCCCACCAGTCACATGATCTCCAAGCCATTTCCCCCGGTCACATGACCACCAAGCCACTCTGACCAAAACAGGCCACACCTACAGACTAAGTTCTAAAAATTTGAAACCCACCACTGGTTCTGACAGAATGGTATTTTCCTTGAAGTCATACAAGAGCCGAGGTGGCGCAGTGGTTAAATGCGCACTGCAAGCTACTTCAGCTGACTGCAGTTCTGCAGTTCAGCTGTTCAATCTCACCGGCTCAGGGGTTGACTCAGCTTTCCATTCTTCTGAGGTGGGTAAAATGAGGACCTGGATTCTTGTTGGGGGCAATATGCTGACTCTGTAAACCGCTTAGAGAATGCTGAAAGCCCTATGAAGCAGTATATAAGTCTAACTCCTATTGCTACTGCTATTGCTATTGCTATATAATCATTCCATCCTTCAATGTTCAGTCAGAACTGAAGAAGCTTCTTGGATGAGAAGCGAAACGCTTTCAAGAAAAAAAACAAAGTTCAGTTGCCTTTGGAAAAAAAAAACACCTTTGGGATGATATTTCATGTAAATATAACCAGTCCTATTGATTATTGGTTTGTTAACTCATTTGCAGCAGTGTTGAGTCTGGTTGATTTAGCTTTCCTATTATCAACTTTATTTTGATTTACAAATTAGAAAGTCAACATTGTATCAGTGGCATTGTTGTTTGCGCACACATATCCAGAGTTCCTCAAGTGGTCAGTAATAACACCCCCCCCCAAGGCTAGATGGGACTCACCGATGAGTTATTGCTGTTGTACTGCTGTTCACACTTTACTTAAGGTAACATTTATTATTTTATATAGTAAATATTTGGGGGGTCAATAGCTAATCAGAAATGTCCATGAAAACATCAATGTGTACTAAAATGTTTGGGGACCCTTGACATAATCAAGCCCCCCCTCCAATTGATTCTGTAGTGTATTTAGTTCCTTAGAATGTAATTGCATGTAAGATTTTTTATATGATTACTATTATTCTATTTTTTTTCCTTTTTGTTGTCCAGACAAACTAGTTAAATCCAGAGAAAGACAGAAGGAGATTATTTTGAAGAGACGCTCCTCGGAACAATTTTGTCTCCATCATCTCACATGAGGAGATCAATAAAGGGTGACTTTTATTGAACACATGCCTACTTCGTTTGTAGCTAAACTGGCTAGTATCATCCACTGTACATGTTCAGCTTGGAGATGGTGAGAGACTTGGAGACAATAACAGTAACTGCAACATTTTTATTGTAAAATGTTGTACAGGTAGCCATGACTCATGACCACAATTGAGCTCAAGATTTCTGTTGCTAAGCAAGACAGTTGTTAAGTGAATTTTGCCCCATTCTATGGCCTTTCTAGCCACATTGCATCACTGCCGTTGTTAAGTCAGTATCATGGTTGTTAAGTGAATCTGGCTTCCCCTT